>NW_014039130.1:0-2012 GCF_001186125.1 Sphaeroforma arctica JP610 | reverse complement strand
GTTTGTGCGCTGTAGCCTTACGATAGGATGCGGGTCGCTATGACTGTGGCTGAGCACTAAGAAATGGCGTTTTTTTATTATCTGTTGGTCGACGATCTCGAGAGCAGGGAACGGTATCCTTGAGCTCCTTCGGGAGTTGTGCCTAAAATATTATATTAGACGTGACTAAATTCTTGTATTTCGTTGCCTGTTATCACCTTGCCAATTTGGAAAGCTAAAGGGTACACATCCGTCGTACATGGACAACGTACTGCTTGTCCTTGTGACCGTCCGTTTCAAGCAACTGAAACCCCTCTTCTAGCATGCCTTGAAAATATATAAACCTCGGTGCATTGTGCAACCCTCGATCTCAGGCTTGGCGAAATATAGGAACTTCTAGAGTTGATCGTCATCTAGCGCAAAACGAATGTTCATCGTGAAGCTTTTACACATGGCAACCGTGTGGGACACAAATTAATTAATTGACCAAGATATGACGAGATTGATATAAAAACGAGGATTCGACGACGGTATAAATACGTATCGCAACTCTAAACATTGGAGCATTGGTTATACAGTAATTCATAATTTTGTCACACGTCAACAAGCTAGTGATATTCTATAGATAAACCTGTTGGCATGCTTAAGGTTACATGAAAATACTCGTAGAAAACTCAACAATTATTGGTCAAGTATCATGATTGACCGTAAACTCCGACCCCGAAAAAGAGGGAATCAGCAGACTATAGTTAGCAGGTACAAGCTTAATAGAGATAAATACATCGTATATTTAATGCTTGTATCGTCAATTGGCAGGAGCACTCAGTGGTTATATGCGTCTGTTTAATCCCATGTCATTAGTTAAGCTGAATGGGGGTGACTCAAATCGGTCAGCCGAACGTTTGTGGTAGACTACCACCAAGGTCAGCATGAGAAGTTCAATACAGGTAATGCTTAGTCTGTATATATATACATCGCTGTCACGTGTTTTCCACCATCTCCTGGACTATGCTGTCTATGTTCTTGAAGAAGTAACTGCGGAAGCCAGCGCGTGAGAAATTAAAAGGGACCTCCAGAACACCCGGAGTTTGACGGCTGTACTTGCTACCCAATATCATGGGGACATCGGACCATCGCGTGAATTCCAGGTGCGGCAACGAGTTCGTAAGGCTTTTAATCGCACGCACTTGCTGCTTGTGTGTGAGCTTCTCATCGAAACTCAGCAGCCCCCGGCTGGCATACTCACTGATCAATTCGGTCGCGAAGTCTATTCTCTCCGCCTGAGCCACTGCTTCAGCATCCTCTTCATCAGTATATGTTTCATACCTAGGTGCTTGTACACCTCTGGTTGTATGTTCGCCCATGGCTGGAGTGGGCTTGTCCCGTACCGTACGAGGATTTATGGTGGTTGTAGCGATGGTATTGGTATCTCTACCACTATGTGTCCGTGAATGTGATGGAGTACGTGTATACGTATTCGTATGCTCCTCAGTGTTGGGAGAATCATTCTCAGCCTCGCTCAGATAATGTGGCTGCTGGGGTGGCAGAGGCATGACATTGCCCCTGCCGTGATGAAACGTCTGTCCTGGTTTGAGCTCGGGGACTCCTTCGCCCTTTTTGAACTTACTTCGCCGGCTCAGGAAGTCTGCTCGAAGAATTGGAAGGAATTCACAACAGTGAATAAAACATCGTAGCGGGTATATATGGTATTTACACCTGTCTTTTGGATCGGCCGTATGGCGTACTGTATAGTTATTCAGGCACCCAAATCCGAACTCAAGCATAGATGCGCACTCCTACTTTCAATCAGTAGTGGAGGGACAAACAAGGCAGCACGTATACCCAGTATTTAATATCAAATCGTTCAATATGAATGCCCAGACGAGTATGTATGCGTCGGTATACACATGGTGCAACTATGCTACAGACATACATCTAGGCGCGAGCTAAAACACAAAACAGCAACACTCTTGTGCCAATTTTCTGTTTGTATACAGCAATTTTTAAAAGAAAAGCACTATATATATTAATAT
>NW_014039131.1:10687-15262 GCF_001186125.1 Sphaeroforma arctica JP610 | reverse complement strand
TATCACTTTAAAAAAATACTAATTCAAAGTAAATCACAAATGTGATATCAAGTGTATGATAATCAGGAACGTTGATCTTTCCTCAGAAAGCGATGCTGAGGCGTATTCTCTGTGCACACCTCTTTGCAATAATTTGCAATACAAGATATATTAACTACGCCATTTCAGTATCAGCCGACTACCTCAATGTTTATTACACTGGTGTTTACAAGTAGATCTATTCAACTACACATGCACGAAGCAATCGCGAATCGTTACAAAAATATTGATCTATGTACTGAAAATTGTGCTAAAAATAGATATTTTGGATGGATATATTGAATTTTAAAAATGATACATTTTAATTCAGCTCTACTATTTGAATCCAGAGTACCTTCGTCTTCAGACACACTCTAAAAAAATTTATATCCAGCATATAGTATACACCAGTTTAAAAAAATACAAAACTACATCGGAATTACTGACGGCTGACTTTAAAATATCGTTTATCTCATTCATTGGGTACTAAGCATACTTTTAAAATATTGTTTAAAAGCAATATTTTTCAATCCCCCAAAGGCCCAGCCCCAAATCATAGTGAAAATAGATACAGTTTCAACTTTCAAGATTTTCACTGTAACGAACTTGGCCTGCGTCCGAAGTGCGAGCTGTGGCCCTGAACCGGACTAATCGTCGGTATTTTTCAAACCTTGCACAGATCGAGCGTTGATAGTGTTTTTTTTAAAGTTGAGTTTTGATTGAGGGATGCAGCCTTTGCTGGTCTTTGAGAGTGACAGTCGGATTATTTCCTCTCTGATTCTCTTTCGCCTGGGGATTTTTCTTTTAATGATCTGAGTTGGAGAGAGTCGTAATTTGTTAAACGGAAACTCAAGAGTCAAGTCTGGAGACTTAAGACAGTTGAAGACAGTCAGACCCAAAGACTGTCAGACAAGAGAGTACTTTGTTTTAACATTAAAAAATAAAATGGTACAATGTTTTTATTTTCTTTTCTTACTTTTTAAAACTAACAACCTAGAAATTCGAAACCCTACACTGAGTCGTACAGGCTATGTACATTGTAAAATATGTAAATACTATGTATGCGTTGATTGCATTCACCTTTCAATTTGTTTAAAAAATAAATACAAAAAAATACTGTCGTGTTATTTGGTTGTTTTTTTTTAAAATATATCTTATGGTCGAATAATTATGTTCAGGCTTCTTTTTATTTTTAATAAAAACAGTAAATACTTTGAAGACGTTCATTTCTTCGGAAAACTTCAGAAGTTCCGAACTTCAAGGAGAAATGCTATAAAATATTACTCCTCTTACTTCCTACCGAATTCCCAGAGTCCCAGACTCGTGCGGAGTCGTACCTCTCGCGTGAGACAATGATACAAATATGCGGATTGTTCAGCTGTAGACCAATAGACTCATCAGAATTTAAGATACATGTCCCTACTTTTAATACATATCCGGTTCATCTATCCCGTTTTCTTTTTTTTACAACCATTTCTTGAGCGAAGAGTACGAGCAGTACGGGCAACCTGTAGAAAGTGTTGGTGAAACTGACCCTTGTGGGCGGCTGTGGTCTGTGGACAGTGTCCCGTGGCCGCCGGTGGGCCAATAGCAGTATGTATGTTTTAGCGGTAAGCCCCACCAGGCCAGCCCAGGCCCGCTATTACCAGAGGCCTTGTGCCAGCCTGTGGAGAGTGGAGACAGTAATGTGGCCTTACCCTGACGCGGTCGACTAAAGCTTGTGGCTGTCAAAAAGTGTCAACACGACAAGTCAAGACTGTGTTTGTGACTTTGGTCAGTGGTGACTCTCGGGTGAGGTATGAGACGAGCCGTGGGTCCGTGGCCGTGGGCCCGTGAACTGTGGCTATCGTTTTAAAAATTTACTACAGTCTACATATTTGTACAATATTGAATATAGAGTAGTCCGTAGAGGCTCTTCTTAGTTCTGGCAGTCTGTGACTGTGACTGTGAGTCTGCTGTGAGTCTGTGACTGTGAAAGTGTGAGACTGTGACTTTGTGAGTGCGAGTCGGTGAGTCACTGAGTCTGTGTCCTGTGACTGTGAGTCTGTAACTCTGTGACTCTGTGGCTCTGCGAGTCTGCGCGAGTATGTAATGTAAGTGTCCAAGAAACTCTGCCCGGGCCCCTGTATAGCTAGCGAACCTCACGAGTCATGACAACCTCTTGTGAACCAATCAATGAATACCAGATGACATTCAGCACAGAAATATAACTTCAACGAAATACCATATTTAAAATACCCACAACCTGAAGGCTGAAGGCTGAAGTCCTGCACCTCAAGAACAAGTCCTCAACCTCCCCCTTAAAAAATAATAATCAGATTATGCTCTCTCACTGCTCAGAGTGCCTCCGACTCTCTCTCTCTCTCTTGTGTTTATACGACAACAGTGAAAACTTTAAAAATATAAATATGGAACTTTAGAAGCTTCAACAAGAGAAGGACCAAAGGTATTTACATATATAATCCTGTACACAGTGGTATTATGTAATCATTTCAAAAAAAAACTAAGTAATCAGGAATGGAATTACAAAATCAATCATGATCACTAAAGCCTCGTATTCACAGGGACTAGACAACCGAAACGTCTTGTGCCCGGAGAATCTCGATCACCTGATCGCAAAGTTTTCATCCAAATCATTAGTTTTCAAAGTAGCCGTTGACAGGAAATTGTACTATGGGAATGACTGCGTCAATGGCGAAGTTACCATCAACTCAGACCAAGTAAACGAATTGCTAATGATAAAAGTACAACTTTCCTGCCGCATGAGATGGCGATATGGAGACTCGAGCTCGATATACACAATTTACAGAGAAAGGAAAACTCTAGCACTTAAGTATAGATTAGAACAGGGCCTGAACAAAATACCTTTCGCATTCACTTTGCCGACTGAAGTCCTGAATTCTTTAGAGCACAATCAAGTTAATGTTTCTTGGGATGCCAGACTTCTTTCCTATGAGGAAGCAAGCAACATGGACACGGTTGCTTATACCAGGTTCCACGTATCATCATTATACTATTCCAACTTCGTGACCCCCCGAACGCAAGGTGAGATCAGCTCTTTCACGAAAAATACAGTGACGGTACGAGCCGAGGCAAGTCTGCAACAAGATGTACATGTTGCCGGGGAACCCGTACATTGCCATATCGAGCTACTTAAACTACAAGCTAATACTAAAGTGCGCCGCGTTAAAGCCACTTTGAAACAGCACGTGACGTCGCATTTTAAGAACGATCACATGGATCGGACAAGTGTTATTGACACGGCAACCGTTGGTCATGTATCCCGATTATCAAACTGGGAGCATGTAGCGAGGGACAGCAAAGTCCTCGGTATCAGTCTTGATGTGGGTTTAATGGCGGATGTCCCAAAGAAGTTGAAGTCTAGTGTTGCGGTACAGAAACACAAACGGGACCGTATGCACCTTACACCGTCTACGTGCATTTTTGGCACTTCTAACAGCCCTGGTCTATTGGTGTCCTACAGCGTAGAAGTGTGTATTGAGACCAGCACAGGCGCCGATCTAGTACTCTCTGTCCCCTTCACTTTGCAGGGATCCACTGACAACACACCACTCCCTGTGGAGAACCTGGAGGAGTGCTTGACGTTCGCGTTAACAAATGATGAACCACCGATATATGATGATTATATATGCGAATCAGAATCAACGTTCTCTCCAATACACAGTACGTCAATTGAAATCAACGCGATTATCTCCGACAATGATGAATCAGGCGAAGACAAACCAAATAGTCGTTCGTCATTTCCCATTCCAGGCAATCCGTCTCTAATGAAAAGACTGAGATCGTATAGCCGCAGTAAGCCTCGCAAGAAAAAGATCACTATGAATTATGCCCCAGATATCTCAGCTACAAACTTGGTGCAAACCAGTACTTATAAGTCACTGATCTGATGAGGGATCATAATCGAATAAATATAGCGTCCTTTGAAAAATAGTATATACGTATCGAATGACGGAATGAGAGAATCTCTATTTTTGTTTCGTCATAATTCTAGAAAAACAACTTTAAAAGTTTGAATGCGTTCACCTGTGAATATGTAGATAACTAGTATGTAGAGCTTTCTGGATTTATAAATACAAGAAAGCTATGTATCTACATACTCCATGTATTTTTTCAAACTAAATATATCACTTTAAAAAAGAAATCTGTTGGTGGCAAAACTTGATGCAGATAGCGGCAACTGCAGAACAGCGGTGTGCTTCGGGTTGCTTTAGTGCATCTTGCACTGTTGCCATGATTGAACCAGACAATCTGAATAGGTGAGTGAATACCTTCGTTCTATTTTGTTCGACGAAGCTGTTTTTCAGAACCTCGCAATCATATGCCCCGACTCGATAATATATACATTACTCCAAATTGGTTTTTATTAGGGTTTTAGGGTAACTATGACCGAACAAACATGTATGCATAAATTTAAAGGCTATATAGATATATGGATGCATCAATGTAAAGATGTATAAATATATAGATTATGTACCTATAAACCTAGGTATAGATATACAGATACAAGTAAATACAGATGCTCAGGTTTATATA
>NW_014039131.1:0-10667 GCF_001186125.1 Sphaeroforma arctica JP610 | reverse complement strand
ATATATATATGTGTGTGTATGTGTGTGTATGTATTTATTGTATGTACGTTATGCCTATATATATATATATAAATATATATACGTATATATATATGTATATGTATATATAAATAAATATGTATGTATGTACATGTATATATATATATAAATAAATATGTATGTATGTACATGATTCTATCATATTTCTGTTATTACCCTTTGTGTGTATATATTGAAACTCCAAATACAATTGATAAGATGATCTTTATACTAACTATATGGATTATATGGTGCTGAACTATCAGACAGGGTAAGCCCATTCGTTTGATAAGATTCTTATCGCAGCAGTTGACCCAAAATCGTCCTACTCTTGGGACAACCTTGATAGCCATATACAGCAACCCCACACTCATAAAGGCCTTTGCCAACGGCTTATAGACGATATTAAAATAATAAAACAACAAGTACGAGAGAATGTACAATGTTTCTACACAATGTATATCATAAAACAAACAAGTACGCGCGATTATCCAAAGTTACCCACACTATGTTAGTGATATTTTCATTTAATGATTTCGATCGCCGTGTACAACGCCAATCGTCCGTTCAGCGTATCGACTAAAGAGACACAGGCTGCATGCAGCAGGGGACTATGTAGGTGTGATCGCCAATCCAGGACCAGCAATAATAAGCAATAGGGGATAGTATCATACTATCTATATAAGGCAATCGGAAGAGTATTATCATTACCTACTTATCATACAGAACAAGTCAGAGCTTCGTCTCGATGCGATAAGGGCTTTAGGGTGAGCAGCCTGGGCTTCCGGTATGCAGGGACTTCTAACTGCGCCTGAGATGATGACATCACATCGACCGCAACCTATGGCACACGTTACGTTTGGGATAAGTGAAGAAGCGGTACGTCAAAACGGGATGCAGTTAACAGATTGTATGTAGGTAAGTGTTTGGAAGACGCCGCATTTGTACACACTATCACAAAGACTCAGTTGAACCGAACGTTTTTATATCAACAGGATTTTAATGCGTTCAGAAAGCGATAAACGTGTATCGTCATTGTCCTTGAAAGTACATGAATACGTGCAAACTGCTCTGCGAAGAGGCATTGTGTTTGACAACAATTAAAATAAAAAGTCCCAAATTCAGCAAAAGCCCAGAGCGTGCCCTGGCCCAGGATTTCATGAAGACCGACACAATAAATATCAACAAAAAAAACCCCCCCTCAGAACCTCACCAACAACAATTGAGTGCACACCCGACGCCTTATACAATAGGTATTCATAAATATACCTTCGGACAAATCAAAGCAGCCCCATTCCACCGGCTCTGAAGTACCTTAACTCCACCCACTTCATCTGCTTTCCAACGCACAGCGAATAGACAAAGACACCACCCATAGCACACGCCAGATGACTTCTACGTCAACCAGCAGCCACGGTACGTCAAACCCTAGAACGCTGAGCTGCTGCAATGAGTCATCGTGAATCATGATACTAACGCTGACCTATGCGACTACATACTTCTCGCCATCGATACGCGTGTGCGCTGTACACTCCTGTGAGAAGCTATGGTGGCCATCCATACACCGTATATGGCCCACTCCGTCATCAGTTCATTCCCAATAAGCTCAACACTCCTGTGAGAAGCTATGGTGGCCACCCATACACCGTATATGGCCCACTCCGTCATCAGTTCATTCCCAATAAGCTGAACACTCCTGTGAGAAGCTACGGTGGCCACCCATAAACCGTCTATGGCCCACTCCGTTATCAGTTCATTCCCAATAAGCTCAACACTCCTGTGAGCAGCTATGGTGGCCACCCGTACACCGTCTATGGCTCGCTCAGTCTTTGGTTCGTTACTATATTAGTAATCACTGAGCGCTATACGGTACTACAAGGTGTGGTTGGTAATGGGTGGGTGTGTTACACACGCTCTGAGTGGCTTATGCGCGGGAGTTGGGTTCAAAAGCGCTTGTTCTGCTGGGTTGTATTCCTTGAACTACCTACCAGAGAGGTAGGGTTAAGGAAACCTTAAAACAAGTGTACCCTGCTGTCACGAGCCGAAGAGGCATAACACGCGGCATACACCCCATCAAACGCAAGTCTCTCCAACCCACAACACCGGCAGCTGCGCATGAAGCTCTGTGTGTTCCCTGTTCTACCATTCGTGCAAGTTGTGATGAGCTTTCTCTGTATATAGAACAGGTCAGATTGTCTTGTAGGTCTATGCCTGAGGGGCGTGTGTGTTCACTGTTTTACCATTCGTACAAGTTGTGACGAGCTTTCTCTGCAGATGGAACAGGTTAGGTTGTCTTGTAGGTCTACGCCTGAGGAGCGTGTGTGCTTTACCGCCTCAGTACCTACGCTATACATTGGCTTAGCATTATAGCGAGTGCTCATATACTCAGTTGGATTGGGCTGTGGTATATCACAGTGAAGCCTAGGGTTGTGAAACCCTGCTTTTTGCGTTCAATTGCGCGCTGTAAACTCAGCGGCTGCTGCTGTTGTTAAGACGATACATCACTACCAACACTCCCATTCACCCATTGCTGAACTACAGATGACTGCCTATATCTCATATCAACGATATATTACTACCAACACTCTCATCCACTCATTGCTGAACTACAGATGATTGCTTATATTTCTTATCAACTATACATTACTACTAACACTCTCATCCACTCATTGCTGAACTACAGATGATTGCTTATATTTCTTATCAACTATACATTACTACCAACACTCCCATCCACCCACTGCTGAACTACAGATGATTGGCTATATCTCCCTCAACGATATATTACTACCCACACTCTCCTCCACCCATTGCTGAACTACAGATGATTGCCTATGTATCTTTCAACGATACATTACTCCCAGCATTCACATCCAACCCCTGCTGAACTACAGATAATTGCCTATGTATCTTCCAACGATACATTACTCCCAGCATTCACATCCAACCCCTGCTGAACTACAGATAATTGCCTATGTATCTTCCAACGATACATTACTCCCAGCATTCACATCCACCCACTGCTGAACTACAGATGATTGCCTATATATCCGTCAACGAAGTCCACCCACTGCTCAACTACGAACGATTGGCTACTTATCTCGCATAACATACAATACTTGACTCGCTAGTACGTAGACATCATCCACATCAACGTCCGCAAGTATCGGGTAGCTACCTCGAGTGTCTTCACACCTCATACTGTGCACTCTAAAGCCTCTATATATATATATAAAGTTCGGCACTTTATCCCACCAATTCAACAAGTAGACCTCGCCAACTGCAGTACAAACCCCCCACCCGAATCGCACCATATTCCATCCAGCGACCAAATACCCCCTACCGTACTCATCTTTGTCGTTTGCACAAGTACCATTGTTGACTTAACTCTTCACTCGTCCTCAGACATGCATTGTGTGACCCCATTCACTAAACGTGCCAGTGAAGTCTAACTAACATCAGTGTAACACTTCGATTAGAAATTAAACTCACAAATGCCTGCGTGTTATGAGCACACACTCGCACAGATCTCGAGAAAACGAATTCCGTCCTCAACCGTGTACAAATATGAACCACAACAAAAATTACGCAGTACTATACTATACACACAAAATATTTAGCTACAATCAATCAACATGGGTCAGGGCAAATACATGGAAAGGCTTTTGGTGTGAGAGCTTGCATTCCGAGAATGGGCTATGCTTTATCGAGATAAACCATTCGTGGTTCAGTACAAGTGCGTATACACCACCCACAGACAGCGTGAACAAGTCTGTGCACGCATTTCGAAGGCGACTAAAAATACTAGCAGACAGATACCAACTTAAGCCTCGGTCTTGAAAGCGTACGTAAGTCCACACTTGCCACAGTACTGACGGTCAAAGTGCTTGGCCATGAATACACCGGCACCACACTCGGCGTTGTCACACTCACGCCTCAGACGAGAGATCTTACCGTTGTTATCGACCTATACGAAGTAACGGGAAGACAGTAATAGATGGTCAGTAGAAGTAAAATACTAGAGTACACACCCTTGTGAGAAACACCTACACAGACTAGTAGGACTCAGTTGAACCGAACGTTTTTTGTATCGACATGGTTTTAATGCGTTCAGAAAGCGATAAACGTTTATCGTCATTGTCCTCTAATCTGTATCAATCGCCCTTGCATGCACCTACTCTAGCTCGCAAGAAAAAAAGACCCACTTACCTTGTAGTATCGAAGCACAGCAAGTTTCACCTTCTTCTTTGTGTGCTTGATCTTCTTCGGCGTGTTGTACACCTTCTTTTTACGCTTCTTGCCTCCGCCGCGTAGACGTAGTACCAGATGCAAGGTGGATTCCTTCTGGATGTTGTAGTCCGCTAGGGTGCGGCCATCCTCCAACTGCTTACCGGCAAAGATCAGACGCTGCTGATCAGGGGGAATTCCTGGAGACACATACAGGACAAGCATGCAAATCAGCACAAGAAATATATGTGCCACGGATCATATACATGGTAAATTTCTCAAACCAGACAAACAACCCAATGAATAGGTGTAACATCTTCCAGCTTGAGCGGTTAGTTATTCGTGTTTGGGATATTAGTAGGGACATGAACACACTTTACTTACCTTCCTTGTCCTGGATCTTGGCCTTGACATTGTCGATGGTGTCACTAGACTCCACATCAAGTGTGATGGTTTTACCCGTGAGGGTCTTGACGAAAATCTGCATGGCTGCGTAAATCAACAAGAACATTTTTCGCAATAAGAAATCTACCAGAAATTTTCGCAGACATTAGAAGTGATGCATGATTTCGTGAATGGAGTGGTAGAATGGATCAGATAGGAGCGAAAGAATTGCATAGCATATCAACAGCACTTACATAGAGTGAATATGTTGAACTATGGTATCATCATTGCAGCCTACCACCCCAGAAAAGGATACATATATATACACGTGTAAATATATACAATATATGCATACATACATACATATATGTAAAGACATTATATACACGCATGCACAAAAACATAACATATACAGACACATAAACACACGTATATATATTTATATATATGTGCATAAATATACATATATATGTAAAAATACATATACAAATGCATGCATGTTTATACAATATATACACATGGGTGCATACACAAATATATTAATACCTGCATGCACGCATACATACATACCTGCATACTTGCACACATACATGCACTATATATATATATATATATATCATGTATATGTCAATGTATATGTACGTATGTATGTATGTCTGTTATTTATATACGTATATATGTACATATATATCTCATATACATGTGCATGTACATGAAAATCTTTTTTGCCGAATATATATCGTCTGTGCATCGTTTTTGCATTGTTTGTCATTAGATTGTGTATTATTTGTGCTTCAATTGTGCGTTGGTTGTACCCGGATTGGGTGTCAGAGATTTCACACAACGCAAATCGGAGGCCGTTATTAGTCCGTTCTACTAAACTATCTGTCAAGCTGTATCTTCGGTCAGCTATGCACTATTGAGGTTTGTGCACGTACAAACACTAAGCATCTTCTCATAGCAAATGGTAGACCTAACACAACATACTCGCTATCCACGCTCTCTACAGAAAAAGGGCTGGGGCAAAGTGATTCAAGTGCCTGATATACAATTGTATGCAGACAAATTTCAAATCTTATTGAGCTATGCATTTCTGGCCACGCGCACCCTCGCATTCACTACGAATATAAAAAAACCTTGGTTTTCAAATTATAGTGTGTATGTAATAATCCGTACTACCGCTGCCCATGTGTAGGTATGCCTTGGTTTATTTTTCGAGTCTCTGGTTTATTATGGCGGGCGACCAATTTAAGACAAAGTTGAAAGTATACTACATATTCCTTCGGACATACGTCCGAAGTGGCAATTTTATTTCTATTCTCTCGCTAGAGGGTCGTGTATAGTTTTACCAAAATATGTCGTAAAATCATCGTAGAACCAACAAAGATTTGGGTAGCTTGGATAAAATACATGTGCTAAAAAAAGCTTCCTATTCACACGTAGATTTCAGTGGTTTTTAGATCTGAGAAGGTTTTTTCCATTTAAAAAACCAGTCTTATACATACAGCCGGTCATTGTGACAGATTCGCACAAAAATTTCAAAGATCTTTTGTTTCGCAGTCTCGCGTTGAAGTAAACAAAATATATCTGTATACATAAAAAGTATGGTGCCAAAGTAAATGCATCGCTGAATTTATTTGGATGGATCTGCTAAAAGTCTACAAGCATTTAAATGTACTATTCCTCGTAGCAATTCATTCAAGCGGCCTGGGCCTATTTACACCTTATCTTACGGTATAAGAGGCAAGTTACACAAGCAGTTTTTTAGGGTAACTCTTTATCTCGAAATTATATACATACAATATAGGCCTTATTTTATTCAATATTTGCCTTCCTAATATACAATACAATGGGTGTGTATTCGGATAACGTTTTTTTCTTCAGGATACGGCCAGTAAAAGCGCTCTTAATGTTGCAAGTATGTGTTTTACCCTTCAATTCGTTGTGCCTAGGATGTTCATCGTCATCGGAGTGTGCTCAGAGTGGTGTTAACCAGTTGCCTTTTGTTCGACTGACGCTTGCTTCGCTCATGCAAGTTGCCAATATTCATACTTTCCTCTCTCGTTATAGAGACGAGTTTGGAAGCGTAGAAACTATATCGAATACCCGTGAATTACATTTCGTCTAAAAGCACGCTCCACGCGGGTTGTGGATTCTATTCATCAGTGCAGCCACTAAGATAGTACACCCTTGCTTGGTTTATGATTATCACGGGCCTCCCAACTCGTAGATGACTCGCTGATTGTTCTCGGTCACGGTTGATGTGACTGGCAGAATAGGCAGGGTGTGTACTCCTACGATATTTGTACTTTGGAAAAAAAATAGAGCTAATTCTCGCATGTTAAACCCAGGTCACAGCAGTTCCCTGTTGTTGCGAACTAATCAGTCGATTTGAGTCAGTAAAACTGTGCTGACCCGTCTTGCAAGGCTTTGATTTAGAGTAAATGTCGGATTCTACTCGTCCATTTTTCTTCGTAGACCTGCCAGTCACCTCAATCGCGGACAGTTTCTGTGCGTTTACAGTGTGCACACCCGCGAGGCCGACAGTGACTTGGGAAACCCCACAGCTTGCCTCCCGCATTTTGGAAACCCCATAATTATCTGCTTCACCTGTACTCCCGGAAAAGCTGTGCATGCTACGCACATGTTCGTTCATACTTTGTCTCGCCGAAAGATTTGTGAAATTTTCAATCGAAGTGTTACATAACATGCAGTGCATTGTAGATGTCGATTGTAGTCGCATCGGGTGTTCGTGTATAAGTGTGATATGTACGAGTGTGGTCTACCTTAATTGTATAAATATTAGAGAGCGAGAGAAATCGCATCAAACGAGCCGAAGTTTTGATCAGGCAAACTTCTTCAATAGCACTCAGTGGAGACAGTTCACTCGACAAATAGATGCGATTTAGTAGTCCTCTTGATGTGTTTGATACCTCACCCTTAATACTATGTATATCGCCTAGTTGCTCACTTGTCGCATTCGCATGGTATTCTAAACACTGGACATTAAAGGTAGCCGCTTAAGATGTACGATTTTGAGCGCACAACGCACAGACTCCAGCCCTGCAGAAAACTCATAGACAGTGTGCTCTCTAAAGTGAAGAACTCCAGAAATCCAATATCTCAAAGCTACTAGTAGTAGTAGTCGTCCAAAATCAGGAAATCCTTGTGTAATAACCGGATAATAACTATTTTTACCTGGCAACGTATATTATTTTATGATACATAACTATCTTTTTTTTGCATATTGTAAAACTTTCATATATGATCAGTTGATCATACATTTATACTTTTATATAATTATATTTATATGGTTTATCTCACTCTTTATCACTCTGGTGGGGTACAAAATTATTTAACTTTCGAGTAAGGGAGATGGATTGTATTTGTCCGATTGGCGATTGTGTACTGTGAAGTCTCTGGCCGCGGGCGGCTGTGCGAGATTGGGGGGGGTAGGAATTTCGAGAAAAAGTACGCCTACGAAGAAATAGTAGAGCCGTGTAGTAGTTGGTTTGACTAAATATGGATTTAGTTTCATAGTAAATACTATATTTTGTAATTGTTTTTAAAAAAAATGGTTTGTTTGTTGTATATTTGTGTACATACTATGTATAAATATTTACCTATTTATAAATAATGCTCTCTCTAATTATAATTTTTTTAAATATGTCTTGAGTTTGTTCTTTTTTCTAAACAAAACAAAACAAAAAGACTATGTATGTATGCACTCTAATTTTTTTCAAACAAAACCTACTATTTTTTTTTTAAACAATATTAAATACGTTCTTTTTTTTAACCTTTTACTAGGTACTTTTTTACATGATAGGTGCCTTTCACAGGTCAAGGGTGTACAATTGTTTTTGTTCTTTCATTTTTTAAAAGCGGTTCACCTTCTGTGAGTTTTACCTCGGCGATCGCTGAATCTAAGGCCTAATTTCGTCAACAATAGGGCAGATATTTTCAATTTTTGATAAATGATTTGTCCAAAATATAATTATATTTTTTATAAATTCGTTTAAAAAATATATATATAGTAAAACCCTTACTCTTGATAGTAAACAGCTTATGTATATTGTATTGACTCTCTTTCACATCACTTTGAGTTCGAGACTTTTGAGTTTGAGACTTCAAAAATGAACCTCTCTCTCTGTCTACTCTCTCAAGACTCTTTGTAAAGAGAGAGCTCTAGCGAGTACATATTAAGAGTAAGAATAAGTGGGCCAATAAGGCAAAATAATTGAAGCCAATCATTGGCTCTTATCTAGGTCGTGTGTATTGTGTGATTGTGTGATGAGATCTGCCTTTCTGTGAGGCCGCAGAATGACTGAATGAGGTCCGAGTAACTCTCTCTACTCTAGTAGACTACAGAGTACAGGCTCGAGTCCCTTGACTCTTGAGTCTATAGCCACTACTAGTCACTCTGCACTCTGCACTCTGCCGGCTACACTCTACAGTCTACACTGCGCAGCCAGTCTGCACTGTGCACTCAATGATACGTATTTAAAAGGCTATTATTTTAACAATTTGGTACTCGTTTTTGTTTTTAACAAAACCCCCTCGTTTTTGTTGTTTTTTTAAATACCACCCCCCCCTCCCCTATGTATTAATAGGATTGATGATGTACATACCTGACTTTATGACTAAATACTTCTTTTGTACATAATATAAGATCCCTGACCCTAATTTCCTGTCCTGATCCCAATTTGATCGTGGCCGGCAATCCTAAGATGCCACAAATCCATTGCCAAAAAGCCCTGAGTCCAAAAATCCTGGTTCACAAGGTACACTAGAAACCCTAACCCCTACCAAAAGACGGGCGAAGATTCCAAGCAGTATCATTTTTTGACTTTTGGCTCGGCCCTAGTTTAAAAAAAGCCTACGATTCAAGCAGTCTTAGGGTCGTTCTTAACGTGGAGTGAAATTTTAAGAACCCATTTCAATTAAAATGTTGGTACCGAGATTTGGTACAGGTTGTTTTTTCGTTGTAGCATTTCATGATTTTGCAATCCGTAAAATTCATCGATATCGAACTGTGATTGGCTGCCCAAATCCAATCAAATAGACCCGCGTAAGTTCTCAAATTTACATATATGGTGTACAGAATCGCGCGCGCTCTCCTTGACATAAATCATTCAGTTTGTATTTATAACAGTAAAAATTATGCCCAACACTCGTATATGTGCTATATGTTTTATATAGAGTAGGCGTCCAGCCTTTGTTCATCACAGCAATGATCACACCACAATCTCGTCTTCGGAATGCTGTCGACACGCAAATTAAATGCGCTCGGCTTCATATACTATGGCAGATGTTGCAACAACAATCAGGCATCGCCAAACAAGTGCCTTGGCGACGTTTAGTTTGCGGTCTTGGCTCTCTAGTACGCCGTGTACGCGCTAATTGGGACAACATACGTCGTATTTTAATGGCAGAGAACCCGTTTGAGAACACATTTAGAATGAGTTATTCAAAGTTTATAATTTTACCATGCAGACGTAATAAGAAAATATAAATGTTACGAGGAGGCGCAATAGATGTAGATGACAATTGGCCATATTTCTACGTATGGCAGCGGGTGGAAGGTATCAAGGCATAAAAATCGCATTTGGTATATCAAGTGCGAGTGTTTATGCGTCTTTCTGGCGAGTGTTAGATGCAATTGATGGGCTTGACTGGATGAAATTTCGATTTTCCTCATCTGAAGAAGAAATAGTTCAAATATCTCAAGGATTTGAAGACCATTCAACACATGGAGTGATGAATCGTTGTGTAGGTGCCGCTGATGGTGTTCGTGTACTGTTTCCTACACTTAAACAATGTCCCTATAGACGACGTTTGTATTCAGGCCATAAGACAGGGTATGGCCTGAATGCACAAGCGATTTTTGATTCAAACTACAAATTCTTTGCATTCTCCATCATGGCGTACGGTTCAATGCACGATAGTCGTGCATGGGAATATTCTAAATTTATGAAACTTCTAGCTCTTCTCCCTCCTGGATATTACGTTGTCGGTGATGTAGCATATAGATATACATT
>NW_014039132.1:11077-15270 GCF_001186125.1 Sphaeroforma arctica JP610 | reverse complement strand
GTGATTTTCGTGATGTTAGTGATGTTAGTGATGTTAGTGATGTTAGTGATGTTAGTGATTTTCGTGATTTTCATGATGTTAGTGATGTTAGTGATGATAGTGATGTTAGTGATGATAGTGATTTTCGTGATGTTAGTTATGTTGGTGATTTTCATGATGTTAATGATTTTCGTGATGTTAGTTATGTTGGTGATTTTCATGATGTTAATGATTTTCGTGATGTTAGTGATGTTAGTGATGATAGTGATGTTAGTGATGTTAGTGATGTTAGTGATGTTAGTGATTTTCGTGATTATTTTCGTGATGTTAGTGATATTCGTGAAGTTAGTGATTTTCTTGATGTTAGTGATGTTAGTGATGTTAGTGATGCGCCAAGAGCAAGGCGACGTCAGCACGTGACTCACAGAGCAACAACTGTCAACTTTTGAACACATGCTTATCCTCACACGACCTGTCGTGGTCTTAGTTTGATCACCTATTTATAAAACTACCGTGGTCTTTGTTTGGCACTGCAGAATGTCACGGAGTTGTCTGATCCAGTGCATGCGGAGCAGCGAGCGTCGCTGTCGCCCATTCATATGTCACCCACCACCGACCACACAGCCGTCATCACCAAAATCACACGCCACCCAACATCACCCACTCCTCTCATGCCTACACAGTACACACCACTCCAACACACACTCGCTGAAACCACGCCCCACGACGACACCACAACACACGATACAATCACTCACAAAGACGCCGCACGCGGTAGAACGACCAGGGAGGCCGCCCAGGCAGCAGGCAAGTTGTCCTCGGGCAAATTAATGAGCCCTCCCAGGCAAACCAGGAAGAATTCGTCACCTAAGCCGCGAATTCTCAAGACGAAACCAAGTGATTCCGAAGAAGCCGCTACTGTAGACCGCTCGAAAACACTGGAGGAATGCATGCTTAAAAATGTGAGTGATGACGCAATGCGCGACGATGCAGAAGCAGGGGACAAAAATCCAGAAACCACAGATCTGCAGACAAGCAACACAAATACCAATGCCGGACCACGCGACTATGGTGACTTGGATGTGCAGGGGGTCGATGTGAGACCCATTGACCAATGGACCTGTACTCAGGCACACACGCAACCAGCGATTCAACCGACGGAAGGTCATGGCAACATCACCACCAGAAATACGAAAAACCCTCCTATCAACAAACAAAGCAGAGGTCACGGTGCCTCTGTGTCGTATCCATCCGGGGCTACTGATAGCCATACGCATCGTGGCTTCGCCCGGCAGCACTCTCATTCCAATCCCTTACCAGCAACCCCCACAGCACAGCAGAGCAACTGCACCGCACTGCACGCCACGGGGCTGCAGATGCTCAATAACAACCAATCAATGGCAACTGTCGGTGAAAGGTATGGGGTTTCTACGTCATGACAAGCATCTACTGGAATCAATCACATTGTTGGCAAATTTAAAATGCGATATTATACGTGTACATCACTTAGGTCAATTTCTGTGTATCGTGGCGTTGGTTTGTTCGCTTTTTAAATTGCGTTAAATGCAATCTAGGAACGAATTAAAAACATCATAAACTTGTGAACCAATTTTCCATTTCTGGCAAGGTGCCCCGATGGAAACTATATCTATAGGTGTATATATCTATATATATAATATATATATATATATATATATATATATATATATATATATATATATATATATATATATATATATATATATATATATATATATATATATATATACTATATATATATATATATATATATATATATATATATATATATATATATATATATATATATATATATTATATATGTATATATTTATATGTATATATATGTATATATATATTTATGGGTGTGTGTGTAGAAGTATTTGTATGTCTATTTAGGTGTACGTAACAAGGTATGAGAGAGGCATGTAGGCGTCTTTCCTATGCTCCCTACGCAATGCTTGTTTATGTTCGAATATATATGTATTAAAATGTATGCCTTGGTCGAAGTGTATGTCTATGTATATGTCTGAGTGCGTATGTGCATGTATGTCCACAACATTCAATTTACGATATAGTACTTAACTAACGACATACTACTTAATTCACGACAGTGATGAACCGATCCTCTCGATGTCAATATCGACCGTTCCGGAGAAGTCTGACGCAGATATATCGATCACCATGCGCACGCGTAAATTACAGGCGGTGTACAATCCATACACCGTGGCCAGCATACTAAATATACTGAAGGTAGGTAGAATTCTATTTAGAGATAGTTATACGTACAGGAGGATGATAGTTCACGTACCCATTCATCAGCGCACAAACTACAGGCGGTGTACAATCCATACACCGTTGCCAGCATACTATTCACATGCGATTTCTATACCGTTATGCAAACAAGAGTCATCTATAAACACTCACAACGCACATTATATATATATATATATATATCTTAACGCACATTGTGATATATCCCGATACTCTCACGCCCCCCCCTGACCTACAACTGGATGAGTATGCGGCCATCGGAGAAGAGACTCTGAACCATTTGGCCCGGCAATCGCAGGGATATCTGGTCTATTACTCTACCAACAGGACAACAGTGGATGTGGACATCACATTGCAAGGTAAGGTCTGTGAGCGTATGCGGATATAGACAGCAAAAACCCTAGGAGGAGAAACCCTAAACCCTGGAAACCCTAAACCCTAACCAGGTGTATACCTACACAGACAAACCGGGCAATGTGGTCTACAGACAGATGAAATACATGGTTATACCTGCTACTACAGCTACTTCTATCGTAAAAGATTCTACTACAACACTCAAAGCCTAGCGAACTAGAACCAGGACACACCCTACTTGTAGGTTGTTTGGCTTATGTCTTCAACTGTATACACCACTCACCAGCTCATTACACCTGAGATACCTACCACAGACACATGCGTACACATGAACATACTTCAACTGCAAGTTGTTTGGCTTATTATCCCTATTATACAACATGCGCTGATAGGTTGTTTGGCTCATTTGGCTTATTCCTCCTATTACACACACAGCTCCTCTGCTCATCATACCTGAAATTCCGCAGGGACATGCGTACGTATCTACAACTACCAACACCACACAGGCGCACCTGTCAATGATCGCAATCGATCTGGGAGGCATGACGGTCACCTCTAAGCTGGCCGATGCCATGATACCGGTCAAAGGGTGTGTGTGTTTGTTAGAGAGTGTGCGTGTGTGTATGTATTTTAAAAGGTGTTTGTGTGTGTGTTAACGGGTGTGTCTGTTTGTTAGAGGGTGTGCGTGTGTGTATGTATGTTAAAGGGTGTTTGTGTGTGTGTTTAAGGGTGTGTATGTGTGTGTGTGCGTGTACTTGTGTTCGAATGTGTGTGTGTGTGTGTGTATGTTTAAGGGTGTGTGCTTGATAAGGGGTGTGTGTGCATGTTTGTTAAAGGGTGTACGTGTGTTTATTTTGAATATATTTGTGTGTATACGTATACACGTGCGTTCGAATAAGTATATGTATGAGTGGTGTCTCTCTACTTCTGGGTTCGTATGTACGTGTGTGCGTTCGTGTGTGTATATGTATGAGTGTGTGTAAATGTACAAGAGTGTGTATATGTACGAGAGTGTGTATACGTATGAGTGTGTGTGTCTTTACTTTTGGGTTCATATGTGCCCGTGTGTAATCTTGTGTGCATGTCTATACTCGTGGGCTGTCGTATGAATATATGCGTATCTCCACCTGCGTTCTAGAGTGAATATATATACCAGTATGTATGAGTGTGTGTATGTATGCAAACACACACATATATATGTAATATATGTAAGTATGTATGTATATATAAGTATGTATCTATATGCAAATATGTATCTTTGCGTGCGTGTATGCAAGCCGTCCATTTTCAATCGGCGTCTGATTTTTATTTATATTTTTTTTCAAATTGTTCTACACGATCATCAGGGAAGGCGAACATACGACAACCAAGCAACTTAATTTGACCGAAGCTCAGCTATACGACAAGTACACGCTGGAGTTATTTAACGTGCAGGTGTTGCTGCTGCCGTTTGACAAAGACTATTCTGTGTTGCTCCACCAGGCACTTCGCAAAGAGGCTATGCTACACTCAGGCACTCCTATGTCAATGGCATCCAGCCCAAAGAGGTGTGTATGTATACTTCATGT
>NW_014039132.1:0-10000 GCF_001186125.1 Sphaeroforma arctica JP610 | reverse complement strand
CATCACTCCTCGCAGCGATGAACATCTGCACAACAATGTTTCACACACACAACTGTCCACTCGCGCTGACTTGCGAGAGCACGCGTCTTCGAATCCCCCATCGCCGGTACCAGGAAACAGCGCCGCTCCTCGCCTAGTCACGTCCGCTACGCTGACCAGAAGCAACACCGTTCATGACACGCTCAAAAGCAGCGATTCCCCTGAATCAAACGTATACGAACAGTCCCCTGGATTTGCTGCAATAGCTCATGGTGTGCCTGCCGAAGCTCCGCCCAAAAAGTTACCAATCGAAAGCGACCGTAATACAGTTGAAACACTGCTGAGCAGGCGTCAAAGTGGGGCCTACTGGCCAACCAAGCGAGAACAGAGTCGCACCCCTTCACCGCACAAGGTGAATCGTGATAATTCTCTGACATTGCCCATTGAACCTCTCACATTGCGTACAGGGCACCCCATCAGCCACACTCCACCCCACAGAGAACGCGACACGTCAGCGTCCATGTCAGTCCAAATATCGCCGATGGTGTCGTGCGATGTTGTGCGCGACGTTCATGCGATGTTCCCGCCCGTGAGACGCGCCATGTCAATTGGCACAGCCATGGGCCATGGGCGCAACAGCAGCCGCGAGAGCATTGGTGTCAGCTGTGAGCCTTCCACTAATATCGGGTTGCCGTCGCTCGCTGGGCAGGTGCATGCGAGAGGCGCTCTCTCAGCACGGCCCGTCGACCCCAACAGATTCTTCATCCGCACCAACTCCCTCCCCGATGCGCAAATCATCACTGCCCCAATAATAGCCCAATCGCGCAGTGCGGAGCCCAGCATGGCAGACCTATTGCAGAGATGGAGCGGAAGACCTCCCAACGATAGTTCTCGGGACACCGTCGACAGTGTGATTAGATCTCACGCACAGTCGATCCGTGCGGATGCTATGACCTTCGACGCAACTGAAAATCATTCGGGAAATGATGAAGTAAGTCAATTAGAGAATGAGGCCTAGAAATACCAGTGGAATTAGCAAAGCTTGTGCGCACCTTATCGTATTTACATATGCAGTTGAGATGTGTGATACTTCGTATGCGTGTGTGTATTCAGCCGCGTGTAATGTGTAGCGAGCAAGTGCGCATAAGTAGCATGTATGTACCTCAGGATTCTTTGCGTGTGCTCTGTGTGGCTATCGCCATTTACCGCAAATGTGTGTTTTGAGTCGATCTTCCTGATTGCACCAGTTAGATGTGAATGAGAGATTTGTATCTAACAGACAGAATTTCAGGGGCCTACGACCGATCCCTACGTGATGCTAGTCCTTGCATGTCAAAATTTTGCCTCTTGTGCGGAACCAATGTATTTGGCTTTCGGAACAAATTATACGCACACGCACGGGCGTGGTCCATCGCAGTTTTGTACTCACGAACGATCCGCCTACATTGTCATAGCCGTTGCCACGGCGCAGCTCAATGGAGAAAGTCCTAACCATCAGGCGACTGCAGACGGTAGAGTCTGCGTCGCCAATGGTCTCGCGGTCACTGCGTTCTGTGGGCTCGAGTAGTTCTGTGGATTGTTCTCTGACCTGTGTGCCTGAGATGGTTCCTAATCCTCACACTGCGCCAAGTAAAATGAGCGAATCCGTGATTTTCAAGAAAGGTTGGTGAAGTGCTCGGTTGCTTAGCCGAGTGGTGGTTGGGCCTGTGTATTTGCGTGCATTTCAGGGTTTTAGAAAACCCTAAAACAAAACAAAAAAGGCCACTGTTTCACGAGACTCCTTGATACCTGCAACATCTACAATTATAGTCGTAGTCAAAGTTTTAAGTTCCAATGCCTGAATAGTCGCTGATGGTATATTGTCAAGCCTACAGCTGATGCACATACCGCATGCAACACGCTAGATCTGCCGGCTTCTACTATCTCGTACTGCACAGGCAGCCTTCGACCGTTAGCTACTCTGCAACAGTATACATTTGTTTAAAACCATTGGTACGTATGAAGCGAGTGGGGTACAGTGTTGCTAAACTCATTTATGCGGTATATACTTGCAGATGTCCCGCATCTCGCTGATCCGCGACAGGCACACAGACGCAGTCATTCGACCACCAGTATAGATTCTAGTCAGGCTGGGCTTTTGGACGCCGCACACCCGTCGAGTACTGTATATGGAAGATCCGCTTTGAGTGCAACAGACAGTCTCAGGACTGCACAGCATGGCCATGCCCATTCGCATACGGACGTGCGGCCAGGTATGTGGTGTTCACCAGTCGGACGACAGTGGTTTCATCCGTTTGCCTGTCTCTGTATAAAGCTAGAGGGTGCATGTAACCTACAGCTGGTGACCTTAATGCCGCGAAGTAGAATCGAACCCGGGTGCTTTTGTTTTACGTTGAGCAAATTTATTACCGTGATTCAAGAGTGTATTTTTAAAAGTTCTATCAGCGGCCATGTTCAGTTGCACTCGTTACATCCTGTGCTTCATATAGCCCGCATCTTCGTTAGACCAGTTTAAGTACAGAGGTCATAGCCAGAAATCATCAGTGAAAAAGAGATGATGTCGATTTCAGTCTCACTGCCAGTCCCACAGTTCATTCCATAAGATTCCTGTATCCTTAATTAAGTATGTTGCCATCGTAACCACAGAGTCGCTCGCCATGGCTGTGAATTCCATCTGCGCATCAGATCGCAGTTCCTCTATCGCCCAGAACGTCGACTCACCGCGAAAGATCACCAGCAGACGCATCAGAAATGCTCTGCTCAGTCCTCGCATTTTCAATCGCGCGAACTCAACTGACGAAACACACCTCGACGTCTCAGGAAAAGGCCTTCTGTCTGCCACCGTGTCTGATAAGGTAAAATCAATGCGTGTGCATTGCTTCATAGCCTGTGTTCTGTGTTCTGTTGATTTTCCAGCCACAGCATATGTCGCTCGAGCAGAGGTGTTGCTGTTAAAGGATCAATTTGCGACCAAGTGGTGCGTTGGCTTATGGAAGGCTCTCACTACTTGTGGTGCATCACTGGCGACACTTCCGTTGGACCACAGACTGTCATTGTTCATTTTTTCGTTGAGCGAATGTTAATTCGTCGTGTTCTATCGTATAGCCAGCATTGTGTGCTTGAATCACAGTGTGGCTCATAAGAAATATGGCACCAATTTGGTGGAAACGTTTTGGAATAGATCGCATGTCGTCTGTATAGCAACGGCTTTTGGCGCATATGTGATGCACAGGCAGTTTATATAATTGGCGTTTTGCACTCGTACGGTCATTGAGGGCCGGAACGCTTCTTCGATTAGTTCTATGCTATTGAGGTTTTATAATTTATGCACGCGGCAGCCGACTGTGTACATTGGTACCGAACTTCATGTAGTGCTAGAGCAGTATCACGCAAGCACGTAGACTGGCGTGTAAGGAAGTATTTGTTTGCACGCGATGATTTGCCCATATTGTCTGCTTCATGGTCTAGCGATTGGATAGGCTACACTTAAATTCACTTTGATCCCTATCTCGTTGCACATGTCACATGACACAAACACAGACGATGAAGTCGCAGCCTCGAAACTCCGAGACAATCACCTTGGGAAACCTATTTCGGCCTAGAAGTCGTACTAGCAGCTTGGATCATAAGCGTGCGCACGCATTAGCTGCGTCCATGATAAGCGACTACGAGCCGATGGCTATGAAAAATGACAAGGCGCCGTCGAAGAATGCGAAGAGCTGGCGGCGGACAATGGGTCGCAATAGGAGTGATACTGGCACCGGAAAGTATCAGACAAACTCTTCCAGCAAGACCGATCTACGCACTGACGTATCATCGACCAGCTATGAAAACTCCAGCACTCACAGAAGGGATTTGAGAAGTACAAGTGATACTTTCATTTCCATCTCTCGTGATGATATTAGCAGCACAAATCTTTATGACGACACTGCCGATCGAATCGATGATCGTGGCAAACTACACAGCAAAAGTGGTATTGTCACTGCATATAGCGGCAATTTGTCGAGCGACTTCAAGGAAAGTAATACGAAGAACGTCGATGGTGGTGGCAGAAGCTCCAGTGTCAAGTTCGACACCAGATTCATCACAGATGATGACTGCGGCAATATAGAAGACGGTAGCAGTAGAAACTACCGCAATAATAGTTATAGTAACCTTGCAAGTAGTGATAGTTTTGGTCAAAACAATCAGGGTGAGAGCATCATTTATGAGAGCAACGCAAAACCTCTCGGGAAGAAGAGCTTGAGCGGCCCGACCCCACAAAACCAGATGGCTGCCCCACAGGCGACGTCTAAAGTGGCGATGTTTCGTCAGAAGAGCGACATTAGATCTGTGGGAGGTGCGTTGTCTAAGTCACGGAGTATGTTGGCCCGTGACGGCAGAGGTCAGAGTAAAGACAAAGAAAAGGACAAGGACAAGGACAAGTTAGACTTGTTCGCCAAGCGCTCGCGGGCTCTCACTGCTGGATCGCATCTGGGATTGGGGCTGAATGAAAAAGTCACCAGTGTGCTAAAGAAACTCATGTATAACGAGGTATGACTCGTAGTGCATAGGGTGACCAATATCATGTCTATGTGCAGAATTGCTGGTAATGTCCTGTGCAATGCATCTGTAGTTTGTACCTTGTTCTATTGCTCTGCCGCATTAATTTGTGATGGCTGTTGTACCTGGTGTCCTTTTCTCGTTAATTTAGAATGTATGGACACGTCATGGGAATTTCTTGCGGTCCGTTGTTTTCATTAGCATCATCTTCTGTTGCGCATACATCACTGTCTTCCGACTGTGCTGCGCGCCAAACGCCCTTCATATATTGTGAATTATGTATGGACCATATTTATTCCTCGATATCGCGCACAATGCAAGACGTACAACACTGCGCGGGTATTGAGTTGGATCACTGGGTGTATATGTGCAGAAAATCTACACACGCCCTTCCCGTTTAACTGTGCCTTCTTCAGGGTCCAGTCGCTATACACGTATCTCAGTAACATTAAATTGGTCCACACAATATGCACAGGAAATTGGGCTCGATCTTTTTCAGGACAGAGATCCATTAACGGACAGATTGGAAGTAGGTATGGGCAATCGATACGCCGATGCGCCACAACTCAATGAGTTCATCTATCGATTCAATTATGAGAGCTACTGGGTGGCCACGGAAATCTGCACTTTGGGAGGTTAGTCAGCGTAGAGTGTATGCTGTTGTCAGTACCAGGGATTGAGTGTGGTGTATCTGTGTGTCTGCTGACGATTCGCGACCTGCATGGATAAGAAGCTTGACTGCACGTCCTTTTGCGCAATGCTTGATTGCTACCAGTGTTCTTGGAGACAAACGTTGTCAGTACCAGGGATTGAGTGTGGTGTATCTGTGTGTCTGCTGACGATTCGCGACCTGCATGGATAAGAAGCTTGACTGGTTGCCTTTTGCGCAATGCTTGATTGCTACCAGTGTTCTTGGAGACAAACGTTGTCAGTACCAGGGATTGAGTGTGGTGTAGTAGAGTGTCTGCTGACGATTCGCGACCTGCATGGATAAGAAGCTTGACTGCACGCCTTTTGCGCAATGCTTGATTGCTACCGGTGTTCTTGGATATAAGCGTTGTCACCTTTCTTCCATTGACGTATAAGAGTTGTACCTCTGAGTAGAGACACTCCAATGGTCGCATTAGTTTTTAGTATGCTTGTCCGTTGACTTCATGAATCGAGTATAAAATTGTGTACCTATTGCTCACTTCCATGATCGCATGGTATCTTTGTTATATTGGAAATTGATGCGACATGGCAACTCGTGGCTCTGGAAGTATTAATCTTAGGGTTTTAGGATTAAACCCTGAAACCCTTCATCTGTTCACGGGATGTTGTCACGTGCTTAAAATCTATGGCCACTGCTTCCATGCTGATGATATTTTTAGCCCAAATTTGATGCTTATCGTATACTATACACTTTCAGATGATAGCCGGACACAGGCAAGATATATCGCCAAATTCTTAGCTATCGCCAAACGTTGTATCGAGTTACGAAACTACTACGGCGCCTTCGCTATTATGGGGTAAGTCTAAATTCAAATCCAGGACACTCGTACCGTTTTCTCGATTTGCAAATTGCATTTCGGCGCATACCATGGCAGACGCTCTGTGTTGAACATCATTAATATTAGTTGTAGTCAAGTATATGACAGTATTCTCAAAAGCGTTGATGTAGCCCGCTTTCTCACGTGTCCCTATCCACATACCCGCACGTGCGGCAGTTGTGCGCTTCCCCACTTCTCAACTGTACAAAGCAAGCGAGTCCGCTTATCGTCTGCATGTTTTCTGATGCTTTTTAAATTTTTCTTTGGCAGCGGTCTTCGATTTCCTCCCGTGCGCTCTCTCAGGGAGGCGTGGAAGTTGGTACCGCCATCTGTCATCAGCGATATCAAAAACTTTGAAGCTACTTACATGAATCCTAGGAGCAACATGAAAATGTATGGAAGCTCATCATCATGGAACCTCGTATATAGTACATCCTAGACTATGCTGCAATTACATATAGATCTCCTTTTTATTGAAGGCCTTGTTGCACGTGTGGTCGATTATCCGATTGATTTATCTGTTGACCCTGTGTTCAGTTGGCAGCTGATTCGAACTTATCTTCGCCTATGGCACTATTCTGCGGCTCGTAATGCTATCATACTTAGTTTGTGTCTGATTTTCTTACGATCATTCAATGACATCTCACGGTGTGACTAGCAATAGTGCGATAGTTTGTGCGAAAAACTCTCCCTCATCAACCAGTTGGGTTGGTTCTACGAACAAGTATTTTCTTTGTTTCACCTGTCCATCACCCACAAACACGTGTTCTTCGTCGAGCCTTTTAGGCCTTAGGGTCTTATCGGGTGTTAATACGTTTATTTGAATGGCCGCCATTAAATTTACAGATATAGAAATGCCGTGCCATCGCCCGGGGACTTACCAGCCTTGCCGTTCGTGCCTTTATCTTTGAAGGTAATCACCAAACGTATTGCATACGAATTCACACTGCTCATTCGTTGACTACATACATTTTTTTGAAGTGTTAAGTTTATGTAGTCGTTGCTGGGTGCATATGGTCACATGACCAATTCTTAAGTATGTGAATATATGCACGTTCGAACCGTTAAGCTTGCGACGTAGTTTGTTGTACTCGCAACTTCTTTCATTTCTCCGGCATCAGTTATATTGAGCAACGAATGCGGTTGCAACGTGAGATATGTGTAAGTGCAGAATGTTTTTATATGTATGGGTCGACATAATCTTCAGGAATCTCAAGCAATACATTCAATTGTACACATGAACCGAGTGTATACACTCAGGAAAGTTACACCCTTATGTGTAGAACCCTCAAGTCTGTAAGATGAATCGATACTATCACGGTCCAAAATGGAAAAGCCTTGAAATTAATACTATGATCGCTGCGTTATATCGGGTGCTCGGAATATTTTAGTTCATATTTAAATTGGTGCGAGTATACTTTTGCTGGCTTTACTTCTATATATCGATGTCAAGATGGGTCTTTGTTCCTCTCACATATATTAATTATACATTGATAATATGGGCACACAAACGTATTTTTTAAGTTGAATTTAAACGTTACTGTAGTATTTTATAAACTATAAATAAGTATGTGCACTTCATGGTTGCTATTCTATCTAACCCATGCGCACGTTTTATACTTTTCTGTTTGTATGGATGTTTTTCGTGACTTTCATATCATGAGGATAAGATCACACTCATTCTCTCATTGCTACGACTCAGTTGCGCATATGAGCTTACGAATACTTCGTTCATCCAAGCAATATTGTTCTCGATCCGACGTCAACCTATGACCTGCTGCATGATTGCTTACGAAATTGCCACACGTTCATTTTGAAACCATATCAAATTTCATCTTTGAGTGCCTGTGCCGATATATAACCTTTCAATCCTGATTGACTCATTAGTCTGATGTATTTCTCGTGCGTTAGCATCTGACGATATTCGTATAATCATCTCTATAATCACAGGACCTAGTTTTTATCAACGATGGCAATGAGAAAATGATACCAAACACCAAAATGTACAACTTTGATCGACTGAGAAGGATAGCAGAGATCTGCACGAGTTTGAACGCGTACGTCCGCAACGTTTTTACTATACATCGAATAGTTTGCAGAGTACATATACATCAGTGAACTACATGACTGTATATATACTGAAAGACTGGTACCTGTGCTTGATTTCTGAGTTTTTGGGCCGCACTTTCGACACTATGTGGTTGCGTGTGTTTTGCATGTATTTACGCTAACACGTTAGTGTACGAGTATGGTGGTATGTTGTGCATGTTTGTGTGTGCCCGTGTACTCCTATGGTATTAAATCTCAGTTGTTATCAGCCTATCAAGAAAGTGCGTGTTGCCCGGTTTGTAGTGTTTGCTTGGCAGCCTCCATTTAATGGAATCCATTCGAATTCAATCTACCTTGCTGAATTATTTTGATTGTGGACCGCTTGTGTTTCTGGATTAACGCTCATTTGCACTCCATTGAATCGTTGTATGTCAACCAACTTTACAGGTATAAGCGTCCGACGTATCGAATAGCCAGGAACAAGATGATCATCGGACAATTACTTAATGCCAAGATGACAACAAACCTGGACTACCTACGTATACTCAATACGAAAAATCCACCGCCCGAACGTATAGCGAGAGCTGTCAAGGCAGACAGAGACCAACGATTAGCTAGCCGATCGGAGAGAAATAATCCACGTTCACGCCTTAATAACGCTGGTAATTCATAGTAGCACAAAAGGCTTTACACGAGTATTTGTAATACAGTGTAAATCTGACGTCAATAGTAAAATTCTGGATACGAATAGTCTTTGCGATTAAAAACTCATGGCAGCAACAACCGCAGAAACCTACCAATTATTTACTGCAATATATCCATGCGTTTTATATTTGAACCGTGGAAGCCATCCGATGACTATGGAAGTATATCGAGTGAGATGATAGCATGCTTATAATCGATGCAAATTATATTTTTGAGGGAATGTAATAAGGATTCAATGCTAAGCGATGAGAAAGGTTCCCACTGATTACGAGTGCTTTGCTTTGCGATACAACAGTGTGTTTTGTAGTAGAATATAATAATTTAAACAGATGTTCGCTCGTGTAGAGTAAGTGCAAGTGGGAAACATGAGTAGTCTGATATAAAGCCACCCTGTGCTAGGTCAGCGTTTTAGCTCGGATTTTTTTTAGGTTTTTTTAGTGCAGCCGCCCGTGAGTATCTCGGGGATTAATGGTTTGGGGTTTAGTTTTCCCTTCTGGTCATGTCTAACGGTATATATGGCTTTCAAAAATCATGACGTATCAAATCAGCATCGAAGCACTTTTTGGCTATTGTATCCCAGCATAGCATGCATGATGTGCGAAGTAGCAAAGATATCTTGAACTAGCGGTATAAGTTGTTGCTTCTGCTATTTTGTAGGGCGTTTTCGGATTGAAATTTTTTTTTGGAAATAGGTGAATAATATGTGCTGTTGGTTCTGTTGTTAGGTATGGAGGATAGCTTGGATTGTTTTACCTTCTGGTTTGTACATGTTTTAACAATTGTGATGTGAATACGCTATGTAGCACGAAGTAGTGTGCGAGGTGTGTGGGAACTACTTTTGAGGTAATAGCCAACACAGTACCCTGTGCTACTTTAAATAGCTTATTACGTATTGTAGCATAAGCTGGGTTTTAGGGTTTAGGGGTTTAGGTATCTTTATTTGTTTACACGCTATTGCTATATACAATGCCTTGTGTCCGAAGACCTGTGGCGGCCGGCAGGTGTCGCAGTTTGTGCCTTAATCCCTGTTTTCTCAGGTAGAGGCTAACTGAACTGTCTAATGGCTGAGTTGTTGCGCTGCGTTTAGTTTGCTATTTGGCTTGGTTTCTTTGGGTCTGTAGTTCTATGGGTTGTTTTAGTAGTAGTTTGTAGATCCTAACTGGTTGGAAACAAGCGCTGAGAATATACTATGACCG
>NW_014039133.1:7712-15277 GCF_001186125.1 Sphaeroforma arctica JP610 | reverse complement strand
AACACACACGCACACGCACACACACACACATATATATAAATATATATATATATATATACGGACATAAAAAGATGTGTATGCTTATTTGCACATATCTTTTATCTTTGCATATATTTATAGTGAATAGAATATATAATCTTACTCCCGATTGGGTGTGTTTATCTAATTTGCTCTCATAAATACATATGCATGCATTAAAGTATTCCTTTTTAAACTAAAAATGGTTGTGAATATTCCTCTCTCTTTGTTTCTCTAGTAGAGTGAGGGAGAGAGGATGAGTTGCCAGTTGGCAATTGCCCCAGCTGTATTAAGTATTTCGTTTCCACACGTGAATGCGAAGCCTGGTTACATACGGTATAACCCCCCCTTATACACCACATATATCCCTCCCCCCCCCAACCCCAACTCCCCTCTACCACCGCAAATATACCCCCTCGCCCTACCCCCCTATGAAGGACTTACCTCTTTTAATATTAAATACTAATCTATATTGTCGCAAATTATACTAACCGTCAAAACGCTGTTGCCTGCCACTTTATAAAAAGTTCTGTACATTTCTACTAAAGTTGACCATTTTACCTGCTGTCTATCTAAGATTCCAAGGCCCTCCAGGCCCCAGCCCAAGGCCCACGCCCAAGGCCCAAGACCAAGGCCCCCAGCCGGCCCCCAGCCGGCCCCCAAGGGCCAAGGGCTAAGCCCCAAAGCCCCCTTTAAGTTCTGTAGGAGCAGTTGTGAAGAAGTGAAGATGGTCTAAATATATAACAACTACTTCTGAGGACCAATAAAATATCCCCAGTCTCGACCTCGAACACCGTCTACAGCCATTCACAATTTCACAGAGGTAAATATTTGCGAGGAGCAAAGAAGGCTGTGTATTCTACATACCGTGTACATACTTCAAATAATATATTTAATATTCATAAATGTATGGGCATCACAATACTTGGCACTGATCCAATACTAACTGTAGTGATTGCGAACAGCTGATACTTGTGGTGATTACAAACAACCAGACAGTGTCGAATAGATCATCTTTCTATAGGCACGGATACCTGACTTTTGAAGGCTTTCAATAGTAGGGTTTTATTTGGAGACAGTTTTCTAGTTTATTTATATCTCGCACATATTTCAGCTAGGGCGGCTTGTATCCTGTCCCTATAGCGTACATACTTCTGGACTTCCTATATTCAGAGTATTGCACACATACTTACTAGACACACTACTTGAGCTTATTTAATAGTTATGAGTGCACTTTGCTGAATCAAGATGGACCCACAACAACCGAACGGCCCAGCAGACGGATGGGAAGTGACTGAGGAATCACACTCAATGTACAAAACTGCGTCACTGAATGCTGTATCCAAGCCCACACAACATACACAACACGCACAACAGCAACAGAGTATAATACAGACACAAATGGATCACAACAACACCGAAAAACCAACTCAAGTGGTGAACTCTGGAATTATTGCGACGGCGCCAGTACATTCAGCAACGGCGGGTGCTGTCGAGAACGGGACCTTAGGGTCCGTTCTGGAGAATGGCGTTCATCAGAAAGGTAAACTCACATTTATATACATATTTTTTAGAATCAAAAGCATCAACACAAAATGTTTACTGAGTTTATACAATACACAATTGGTCCCACTATCATCAGCATCCTTCTTACTCTGTACCGATGCTTCCTCAGACTTGCACCAATAGACCCAGCGCACTAAAACGAGGGTGTCTTGTGTACATAAATATATGCATGCTTAGCTTTGCATCGTCGCCGTAGGTAGAATTTCGCGTGCTATGGTATTGTTTGACGATGGTATTTGTTGAATAATAGTGGAGTATCGCATCTCAAAGCCCTTTTTTAATTTGTATTCTACATTTATTAGTAAACGTCTTCGGGATTCGAATAGAAATCGTTTCTCTTGGATCTCTAGCTCACTGTAATACTGTACCGTTGGTGCGTTATATATTGTTATTACGGCTGTTAAATCCACACTACAAAACACTCCTCCTTAAACCCTTTGTACATGACTACTTGTTCAGCGGGCTCCCAAACCTGGAATGTGGGCAACATGCAGTCTTCAATACCGGCTTATAATACAACTATGAATACCTCTTTCGGGGGTCCTGAGCTGCTTCCTCTTAGTGCACAACTACAACCGCAAATGTCGTCGCAGATACGGGTGGATGTCAGTGTTCAGCCGTCGAGCGGTAACGATATGGGCGGCATAACCATCTCGAGTCCCAGAATGTCCGTGAACGCGACCGCTATCAGTGCACCAGTCAACTCCGCACATGCCACTGCAAACTCATCAGCTGCAAATGTGACAGCACGTAGTATTGCAAACCCAGTAGTTGTGGCTGAGAAGGTGGCCACACCCACATATATGCTGACACAACAAGCACTTATTGGCGGTGCAAGGGGTGTAGTACCGAACATCTCGACTAAGAATAATCCCGCCGAGGGCATGGAGAGGCCCCAACTGGCGAATCCTTCGACTACTGCTTCTCAAATGGGTAGTGTATCGGTACCAGCAGTGCTAACAAGTACATCACCCCCCCTGCTACCGTCTATCACCGTTCCCAGGCACCAGAGTATCAGCAGCACTCCCGGCACTGTTAACGAACCTGTGGCAAATGTGGTTACAGGTTTGCCTCCTGCAAGTAACAATACACCTATCGCAGACGCAAATGTACAAGCCGTACATACTAGTCCAGGCGGAAACGGAAATGCATCTGTAATACACACACCAATTGCCGCACCCCAAACTGAGTCACAGGCCGCGAACACTGAGGTCGCGAACACTGAGGCAGCGAACGAACCAGTAGCACTTGTGACTGTGAGCACGCCGCTGTCAATAGCTGAGCCTACCGCGATACCTGTGCCTCTTATACCGGCTTCAGGGCCAGCACCACCAGTTGCTTCCGAAGCACCGACCATCCCAGCCAACACACCCACCCATACACAAACTCAAGCGCCTATCCCAGCAACCGATAGTGCAGCCAGACGAATTGTTCCGGCACCAAGTCTTCCCGTAGGTACACCTGTACCGGTGCAAGTGCCCGTGCAGGAAGCGCCGAAAGTGGCTGCAGTCTCTGTAAGCGACGCGGATGCTACTAGCACATCCCTCCCAGTATCTCAACAGGCCGTGAACACACCTGAGGCATTGGGTACGAGCACGGGTGCTATTGCAAGTACAGATGCAAGCACGGAGTTAAGGATAGAAGCAAGCACTATTGCACCACAGCCCCAACCCCAACCCCTAACTCAAGCACAATCGCAAGAGCCAAACGCACACATTCAGGGGCAACCTCAGCAACAACAACCTCAGCAACAGCAGCATCCAGTGCAGCACTCACAACAGCAGGTACCACCTCAACCGCACCAGCCCCGTTTCTACGGTCAATTACCGGGTGTGGCAGTTGGACGTGGACGTGGAGTCAAAACACCCAGCGGAAGCCTTGTGGGTAGTAATGACGGCGGCAAAGTCAACTATCCTGCGTCGGAGAAAGGAACTGTTGCGAGCGGTCTACGGGTGGGTACAGGCTCGCCTGTGACCACATCCGCACCTGTAGTGGAGAGAGATGGACGAGGACCGCCACAAGAGCTCGGGCGTGTACCATCGCACCCCGCCAGTGAATACAGACCGGTGAGCATAGCACCGTTCCCGACTGCCAATGTCAAGGTAGGTTCCCCACCTGCGCATCATAGTATAAAGAATAGCAGCGGCACGCCAGTCCACGCTACACCGTTGGGTTCGCATGCGCCACCACCAGCTATGCCTAAGCCGATGAAACGACCGTATTATAAGCCTATCAGTGCAGCACCGGGACCGGGCTCGGGGCTGAACACCCGCGGCGTGGGTGGCGAGCAACGTAATGTGCAGGCACACCAGCATCCTCACGCGACGCATACACTGACGCAACAGTTGAGCCAGGGTGAGATACACGGACCTGTAGACACCAACAATGGTAGCGGCAGTTTACCCACACAGCAACCACCACAACCCCCTCAACCAAAATTGCCGTCGCAGCAGCAGGGACCAGCTCTTCACCCCCGCACGCCAATTGCGGCAGCCTCTTCGCCTGGCAGAATACATCATCACACACAGCAACAGCAACTACATCCACAACAACAGCCACCACCGCAACATATACAACCACAACGGCAGCAAAGCAGTGGAGGGCCTTCACCACACGGACCCAGTGGATCAGGTGAAGGTGAAGGCAAGAGTCTGGATAGTTCGGGTAGGAATATATTAAAATCACAGACATCTCAGCCTTCAGCACAGCCCACGTCATACTTGGCTCGCCCCGCACCCCCCCCTGTAGGCTCGTCGCTCGCGGCGATGGCCCCGATGAACGCTGTGGTGCATGTCAGCTCGAATTCACTGAGCAATAGTACTGAGAGAGACCCACAGCAACAGCCACAACAACAGGCTGATGAACAACAACAACTACTACTACTACAAGCTCAACAACAGAGATCACATGCGAAGGGTGCACCCCAACAACCCCCCACAGGCCAATCACCAGCGCACCACGGGGGCTATCGGAGCATGGGGTCTAGACAACACTCAGGCCATCTACCATACAATAGTCAACAGCACATGGGCCGCCCAGGATCGTATCCAGAGCAGTATCCGGGACCCGCGCTAGGTGTGTAATTGTTGTTGGGATGGTCAGATGGTTTGTTTAATCTACGAGGTGCATATTTGTGTAAACCTACCTATGGTTGGGCTTATTGTTAGTTAAGGTGACGAATGCTATGGCTTATTAGGACTATGCCAGTGTCTGATGCAATCTCGCTGTGTCTTTTGTGTGTATCCGTGCTTGAAACCGGTCTGCTTACGGTTGTGTACGTCGGTCCATTGAATGGCTCGCGAAATTTACACTGATACGACCCACTTCATCACCTTCGTCTACATAGGGGTGTATGTATTATATGTGACAGCCGTGCACATCTGTGCTGTCATTCTACATTGAGACTATTGATCGCCTACTCTCTATTTCACCACTCTTAGCAGGTAAAGCTTCGCCCCATGAGAGGCTGAGCAGCGACAAGAATGCATCCGGGCCTAAGACCCCGGGTGCGGGCCCAAATGCACCCAAACTCGCACCCACTCTCAATTCCAATGCCAACTCCAAGGGCACACCTCCCGGGAATGCATATACCAATAACGATCCTGCCTCAAGACCCCCGTACTCTACCCAGCCGTTACAACGAGGTTCTAGTGGTACCAATGTGCCGCCTACTGCAACCACAAGAGGAGCGGGTTTCGCATATGACGGTGGAGAAAGTGTAGGTGCCAGCCTAAGTGGTGGGAGTTCGCTTACTAACCTCAACACAGGCAGTGCAGGCCCTGGCGAGCCTCGAAGGGACTCGGCATCGAGTAGTGGCCGAGTGCATCCAGACGCGGGCAAGTTCTTCCCCCAGCTGAGCGAGTCTGAGCTGGATAACATACCGCATCAACCCCTGACACATCCAGTCAATGGGGCGCAACAACAACAAACTCAGGGACCACCGCACGTGCCACACGCAAGGTCATCACAGACTCAGCACGCCAATGCGGCACAAGCCCAGGCACAAAAGATAGTACCCTCACAGCAACTGCAGAAGCAGCAGCTGCAGCAGCAGCATAGCATGCAGTACACCATGGGGATGGGCACAGGCCCAGGCTCTTCCCGGGCACAGGTTGGGCCCGGAAGGCGCCGGTCGGGTACAGGCACGAGTCCTGCGTATAGCAAAGCACAGGAGCAAGCCATGCAACAACAGCAGGTACACTTCCACACCAACGCACGTGGCATCCAGCGGGAGTATGTGAGTAAGGGCAAGCGTGTTATACAGGACGAAACCCATGCAGGGGCTCCGCAGATGTCCGGTACTAAGCGCTCGGGGCCAAGCGCGGGTCGCAAACACGGCGCGACTGGCGGTGAACAGCAAGGTGCGTCTAAGCGCGCGAGGAGGTGCTCATACTCGGAGAACGAGTTTGATACGGTTGATGAAGGTGAGTTGTTCGAAACGTTGTTAGTTTTTGAGATTGAAGGATGTTTGAGGAACAGTGTAGTACGCTACAAATTAACATGACTATACATTAGTAAATACGTTACGCCAGCAATGTATAGAAAACTCCTCTGTATTAATTTGTGCGTCTCCTTTGCTCCTAAACTGGTCAGCCGCCTAAATGGTGTACGTCGCTTGAAATATCTGTTCTCAAGTTTTTTGTACTATCAATTCGCAGATGCGGAACATCACATGACTGATCGGCGGCCTGTGTTCAAGCGCAAGCGTCCATCCATAATAGGACACCAACCTCGTTCATTCTTCACCCAGAGAGACCCAGAGGTCACGGGCGGTATAAATGTGCCCGGACACTATCTCAAACCCACCCTATTCCGGGCACCTGATGAGGAGAAAAAGTTAAAACGGATGTTGAAGGGGGCGAGTACCGACGGTCGATTGGAGGGCAAGCGTATGAAGATGATGATGCAGGTATGTGCGGTTTTAACTTAAACGTTGGAGTTCCTCATTTTATTTGTGTTGTCGGCATGTGGTCACTTCTTATCGATTGTGTCGGTAAAATGGGCCGTACAACTGTTGGCCGAAATTCCATGCGCTTTTAAATTGACAGTGTATAACTAGGTTTGTAAGTACGATTGTCAACCATGGGCTCATACATCGGTGCACTGTTGAGCCAGTGGGTTAGTTTGGTGGTGCTAAGTGTCTTTCTTGTCGTTCATGGTATCTGCAGAAAGAGGGCCTAGGACAAGTGCTGGAAATTGAGAACCGAGTGACAGAAACGCTCAATAAATTGCAGGAGAGTCTGGATAAAATGACGAGGTATGTATACGTGCTTCTTCTGTTGCCAACTTCTCGATTTTATAATACGTCCTTATCAAATGTTGCGCATGAAAATAGTGGCACTCATACAGTTCGCATTATACTGACCTTGGACAGTTTTGGTCGACCTCTTCCAATCTCTTGACAATGTCTTCGAATAGAAAGTACTATGCGGTACGAATTAGTGGTGCAATGCAGCCGGAGATTTGCAACGGACTTTTATGCTAGAATACTATTTTATACTGCACTTTGTGAGTTCTTAATACTCCCGCCTCTCGCCTTGTCTTGTAGTTCTATGGATTCAGACGGTAGGAATAAGAATGGTATCAATAACACACGCGTGGATGTCGCGGTGAACAGGCTGAAGAGTCTTGTTGAGGTGTGTTGTGTGTTGTGTGGACACATAAGTTCTTTTTAAGAGTGATCTTGTTTGTATCGGCCCTCCTTTTTCCACTAGTTTTCTCTGTGTCATCTTTTCTATGTCGAGCTACATCCCTTGTTGTAGATTTAGTCTGAAATATTATTTTAATATATCTCAACTGATTGCAGATTACTACTTTGGACAATCTTCTCACATGTATAAGATCTGAACAATGTCTTCATGTGAATACACACACACACACCTACCTACCTATATATATATATATATATAGTAGTAGACACACACACACACACACCTACCTATATATATATATATATATATATAGACACACACACACACACA
>NW_014039133.1:0-7692 GCF_001186125.1 Sphaeroforma arctica JP610 | reverse complement strand
TAGATTTTATACATTAGATTTTATACATGTACATGTATATATTTGTATTTAATGCATCTAACTATCGCTCTGTACACCTGTACACTGTATGTGTATTGATTCTTTCACACGATTTTGTAAATTTGCGCAGAGTAGTGTTTGCTGTGTCAACGACACTAATCGCACTTCTCGTGACCTCTTTCGTTGCAGAAAAATATGGCCGCAAGTAAAACCGTAACAGGGCACACCAAGGACGTAGCCAAGCTATCAGAAAAATTGATGAATCACGAACCAACCTGCAAGCTGTTGGTCAAACAGTATGCTCTGGGGTTATCAAACCTGTGATGAGTTACAGATTAGGCCACGTACGGGTGTAATACAATACTTTCAAACATTTGTGGGATCAGTATATGAGATCGCCAGACACACAACTGTTGCTACGCACATACAACCCTCGATTCAATAGTAACACACAACCGCGCGGGTCGTGTGCTACCTGCAGATTCATGGGTCACATTATACAATGGAAGCAGTGGACCTTTTAATGGTGACCGAATCATACCGCGCTCGTGGTCTAATGTTTAATCGAAGCAATCGAGCCTCAGAATTGCTTACACTGCCTCACGAAATATAGTATTTATTAGCTGGAAATTCCTCATATATAGAGCATATGTAGGCTATACCATAACCAATACAACGCAGCGGAGGTATGAAACCCCCCATGGCGCCACACTTGTTCTCATTTAGACTAATTGAATGAGAAATGTAGGAACATAAATAGGTGGCTATATGTAAGCACTGACGCAGTAGGAATATAAATAGGTGGCTATATGTGTGCACTGACGCACATATCTTCGACTGATTTGGGTAAAGTATCCTTCCCAGCATCGCCCTCCACAGCCAAAGGTCGCTAGAGAAGAAAAACTTGTGCAACCTCAAGGAGGCGACAAACCTAAAGTTTCGACGTGTGTACAATGTGGGATAGAACCCATGATGCGAGAGTATAAGACATCGGTAACAACAAACGTTAGTAGTTGTTAGCTCTCGTTGCAACGCCAGTGCAAAGGCACAAAACAATAAACTGCTACACTACCAAAACGAAACACAAGTGTTTTAGAGGACCATTTTTGATTTGTTACTTTTTTTTTAATTTAAAATAGCCTTCTCCTGAAAAATAGAGAAGCAGCCCATAGCCTACTAGATTGAAACACTATTTATTTATTTTATTTTCATAGAGCCTATGAATTAATCTATTTTGAACTTTCGTTAAGAACGACTTTTAACTCACATCAATCCTCAGCTTCTCAGTTCTCACACAACTTCACAAGTCTCATCACATAGCCTTCTAAATTAGACAAGTCTCAACTAAATGAATATCTCTAGAGAAGTACGTGTTTTTATATATATATAAAAACGTAATAACAGATACATACCTATCATACGGTTCATACCGTACAATACATTTATATGATAAATATGGTTCATGAGTATTATTATACATATCACATTCATATGATTCAGTGCCAGTGATCCAGATCCATCACGACTAAAAATATTCACGAGAGAGTGGAAGAGTATTTACAACTTTATTATGATAGTGTGTGTACTCCGTCGTTATGGTAATGGAGAAGGAAAAAAAAAAATCAAGTCGCACCGTATTGGCTTGATCGGACTTTCAGCCCGCAACAGGGCGAAACTGCATCTAAATAATATAGCACCATAGTACCATTAGACGACTATTTCAGTGCCCCACGGCTCAAGCCTCAGGGCCCAGGCGGCCAGGCCCCAGGGGCCAGGGCCACAGCCTCGCGTGAGTTCAGGACTTCAGGTCTACGCCCACGGCTGACCGCTGGCGGCCTGACGGCTCACAGCCGGTCAGGACTCAGGGCCCCAGGCAAGAGGCCTAAGACAGTACATATACTCAATTGTTTTAGCAATTGTTTACTATATTTTTAGACAAAAAAAAGGTCAATTTTCAGAGGACTATGTAAGGAAAAAAACAACCTCATCAGTTCTTGACATCTGAATCTCAGTCAGGGCTGTCTCAGGTTTATTTATCGCGCCAGCCGCCCAGCCGCAGCCATAGCCTTCATGCCTATGGAAACTGGCGTCTGGCCCCTGTGGTCTGTGGAGAGTCTGGAGACAGGGGAGACCTAACTGTAATGGAAATAGAGGGAACCCGTGTAATAAACGTGCATATGCGAGTATTCGAGACACGAGTTCTTGGATAACGTGCATTGAGTGTGTGGGGCAAGCTGAACTAATTCTTGGATCTCAGGATCGGTCAGCACTGCTATACTGTGCGCTGGTGGGTATGCGTTTGATATAGAAAATGAGGCAAGGTAAATTAGTTTGGGGAAAGACCCCAGCATTCTTCGTAATATTCGCCGTGTTATATTGGTGTCACTGGTACACAGAACCTAAACGAGGGAGTGACGAACGGCTTCCTGATGCTCACTTTAACGGCACAGAGAACACAACATCCGCAAGATTGGACATCAACAAAGATGGCAATAAGAAAACACTCGAAGATATGGGAAATGAGACACTGTCACCGCACACGATTGTTACACTGCAGGATACCAAGAATAGATACTACCCGTCTTTTAATCACTCACACGCCGTCTGGGATGAGGAAGTGGTACAGCAAGAGAAGCACAAACGAGTGCGTGTAGTCGTATCGCTGACAACCACTCCTGGACGCCTCCCCTATATCCACAACATTTTGAATCGCATTAAAACATTTACCGACCAGCCAGATGCGATTTACGTTAACTTGCCAGAAAAATCGCGTCGTACGCAAGATGCATATATCGTCCCGGAGTGGTTGAAAAACGATCCGAATGTCACTGTCGTGCAGGCGGAGATGGACTACGGACCCGCTACCAAGCTACTGCCCACACTCAAACTTGAAACTGATCCCGACACGCTTATTGTGGTGTTGGATGATGACAGTTCCTATCACTCAGGTATGATTGCGAGGTACGTGGACTGGTCCAGGCGCCTTCCCTACGCAGCCCTAGGTATCAGTGGGTTGAACGTTACATGTGCAGTGAGCATGCACATAAACTCCTCCACACTGCTTAGTGATGTGCCGAAGAGTTCGGTACATAAGCTCTTCTGTCCGTCGTTAACATACGATAAGTTTCTGTATATCCGTCAGCTAAAAGGGGGTACATGCATGCGCACTGTGACGAATCGGAGGCCGAATGACTGTGCAGCTGCCGTATACAATATACCACTAGCCACAGACGTGATTGAAGCATATGCTAGCTTGGCCGTGAGGCGTGGGTTCTTTGACTACTCTGTATTCGATTTCACAACAATCAGCGAACGTCTTGAGGCGAACAATTGCTTCTACCGGGTGGACGACATATGGTTTGGGGGCTACCTGGCCTCTAAGAATATCAGTAGGTTCATTATCCCTAGCAGACCTATTGGAGACTTAGGTTTGAATGCAACCTATGTACACCCCAAAGTTAGGAAAGAATACACAGGCAAGAACATACCCACAGAGAAGGTACCAGCGCTCTCACCGATCGACTCCTTACACGAGAACAGCCATGTGCGCCCGGATGAGTTGACCTCTGCACAGTGCAATATAGAGGGTGTGAACTATTTCCGGGAAGTATGGGGTAACTTGCCGCGAGTACAGACGTACACACCAGCAGACGCGAGTGAGTACGAAATGTTATAGACGACTATAGAGGACTTGCATTTGAGCTAATTGGTGTTGGCACGAACATGTCAGGATTGCCCGAACGCCGGATGAAACCTCAAGGGAAGCACACAAGGCAATTGAAATAATCGAATTCCACCAACCACTCAGCAACTGTCTTTCGGAGAGGTGTAAAGTCGGTCACGAGTAGGGTCTCAACATTAGCCTGATGGAAAAGTTTAGACCGCTAAAAGTTGGCAATCTAGATTGTCACACTGATACGAGGAGTATAATTGAGTCGGCGCACGTATGCACAGAGGCCGGAGGGAAGCACAAACCATTGAAATGATGTACACTAGCTGTGCCAATGTGTGGAGCCGTTCACGAAATAGTCGTATGGACGGTTCGTGACATACATGGTACTTACAATGTTGTGAATCGAGAGGCACGCACAGATACTTGTTGTGCTCACAGATGATGGTTCTAGTGGCTCAGAAATTATAGTAAGAGTCTGGATAGTCCATCACAGCCGCCTGCTGCTGAAATTCATGCTTCGAGTGGGCTCAGGAATTGTAAATGGGAACGCCGGGACAATAATGGGGCATCGAAGGGTCTCGGATACTTTATTGAAAGAGCTTGAGTACTCTGTACATAACCGTCTGTTGCTATAGACTGATGAATCAGGGCCGCGAGCTGATTTGAAACGACTGTACGAGAGTCCGAAGGGTGAGCTTTGTGTTTGAGCCGGAGTACTTCCATTTTTAACCACATCAGGTAGAGAGCATCAATATATCTTGCGTATCGACATTTTGGGGATTAATTCCATTGCTTGGATAAAAACACAGAAACGTGGTCTGTCTATATCGAGATTATTCCATATAGCCTTTTAAATGGCCACTGACGTTCTATGAGACGGCGCATGCAAACTACACTGCTGAAGTGAGTCAAGGAACAGCAAGGTAGTATTGCGGTTATTAGGACAAACAGAATGAATTGAAATTTAGAAAATACCCAATAACATCAAATCGTCTTGGATGGCCAGGAAAAAATCAAGGAGTGCACCCTCTTTGTTGCAATGCTGAATCACAAGATTTCTTGCTTTTACCTTGCCTTGCCCTAGTTGAAAGTGATGGGGTAAAATTCCGCAGCGAATAATCTAATTGAAATAGGGAACAATCACGTCTACCACAAGTGGCGTATGATACCATCTCAATGCAGTAAAGTTCTAGTAACAGAGCCCAACTATCCCTCTGGCGTGCGTTGGAGTGTTTTCTATAAGTTCTTTTCTCCATCATGAGCGTCCTAGCACCTTAACATAATTTCCAGGGAAGTAGCCTACTTTCCCGTCTATTTCGCCCACCCACCAGTGCTCGATCGAGTATGTGGCCATGAGAACCTAGAGCAATGTTTAGACGTCAAACTTGTCTTAAGAAAAAAATGGCTGGATTGCAAAAGTAACCGAGCCGACACAGGTATGCGTAGTTGAACAGGAGTTCCTGTCTATAAGCGAGCTTCACGAAAGCACTGTGTATAATAAATGAAATCTGATAAAGTACTCGCGGAAATATACAAACTTTCGAAACGACTTACAATGAATGTGTCGCCCTTCTTGAACGTCAGATCAGACGTCTCCCTTGCTTTGAAATCGTACAAGGCTGTTAGGCGGGCAAAGCATGCGCGAGGTTTGGGGAATATTATATTTAATAAATAAATATAAACCACGTTCGAAACAGTTGATGCCGTTCATACTCAGAACAGAGTGCATTGTCTTCGGATAAGAACCACTGTAGACCCACACCAGTGCACACATATCAGTGCGCCACGCGATGACGACAGTGGCAAGCTAACTCATGCAGGTTGACTCATGCAGGTTAACTCATGCAGGTTAACTCATGAATGCTTGGTGACACCAGCAACACCCGCCTTTCGCCCTTTTCAAGGTCATGTTCATTGGCTGCCTCGGCGTTATGATACACGCAAAAATATCTACATATACACACACAAGTATATACCAATATGCTGCGCATACCTCTGGTTCATCCAGACTGTCAACCACACCCACTTTCAGCCCGTTTGAGGAACTTGGGTGGTTGATGCCATCGTCTGCGCACATATGAATATATATCGCTATATATACAGAGATACTCATAGACAGGTCTATGCGACCTGTACATCTGGCACACCCACGCTGTCAACCACACCTACCTTTCGCCCGCTTCATTATCTTGTTCTTAGCCGGCCTCGGCGGAATAGGCGGCGGTTTCCTCCGACCACCTTTCTCTGTGGACAATTGGTGGTCACCATACTCATCTCCATCATAAGCATCCCTGCTATTGTAGTCATCACTGGGCCTCCTGTAGTTCTCAGCATCGTACCGTGGATCGTACTCGCCGTCCCTATAGCTGTCTCGACGATCATACGAGTCATCATAGTCTCTATCACGGTCATATTCAGAGTCGTATTCATTGTTGTAGTCATTGTAGTTGTTGTCGTTGTAATCGGTAGCATAACTGCGACTAGCTATGCTGCGCACACTCCCCGTGCGCGAAGGTTGCGTCGCCGGCCGTCCAGGAGCATCCTGGCTGGACGACCTATGAATAGAACTGGAGCGACGGGGCGGTAAACCGGGTCTCCTTGGGTCACTGTGTATAAAACAAGTAGCGAACATTTGACTGCTGTAATTTGTATGAACCTTACCCTTGACAAATGGCGAATAGCAAATGCCAAAAACCGGTATTGGAGTTGAGACCTGGCCCCTGTACAACACATACCCAAATCCATTCCTATCCCAAACAGAGCCATAGTTTGAATCTTAACATACTCCTAGATGTTAACATACTACTGTGGCATTCTCTAACCAACGTACTATCCAACACATTCGCTTGCTTCTGCTGACAAGGACATAGTATACTTTGCAACAATGCAGGTCTGCTTACGTTGGCTGTCGAGCTGGTGCCACCCTAGGCCGTTCGGGCGGTTGAACTATGTTGTACCCTGAGCTGCGTGTGCTGTACGAATCGTAATTGTCATCGTAGTCTGATTGTCTGTACCCGTCGTCCTCGTATCTGCTATCACGGTAGGAGATGTTGTTGTCGTTGTTGTAATTGTCATTGCTGTAGCTGCTATTGTTGTTGTAGTTGCCAATGCTGTAGCTGCTTTTGTTGTAGTAGCTGTTGTTATTATTGTAATTATCATCTCTGTAGCTGCTGGCTGCGTAGCCGCTCATTTTCATCGCCGAACGTGTGTCTCCTTGCGATGCGCCGTGCGCCTAGTAACGAAGCAGACAAGGGTGTGTGTGATCCCAAAGCGATAAAACAGTATGCCAGACATGTGGGAGGCATTCAGGCAAGTTGACAACACTGCAAAAAGTGCGTGTGTGACCTTACGACAAGTGTGTACATAGTGTTTTGGAGATACACCGAATATATGTGACTGCGAGAGGAAAGTGTACTATTAAGCCTGGACGACACATCCGCATAAAGAGCGGGACACATGTATCTTTGAAAAAATCAGACATGCGTGTAAGGCAGAGTGTGACAAGCATTGTCGATTCGGCAACAAAAGTCTCTGGTACGACGGTTCGTATGCGCGATGCTGTGAGGGTGCAGTTGTCGGGATGTTGTAGTTAGGTTGATATAGACTCAGAGCTTCGTGGGAGCGTGTTTCTTGTTGAGATAGGTATTGTGCACTAAGTAAAGATAGACCTGCGTCTTTATTATCTCAACAAATGCCTTATTGGTTTCTCTAACAATATTCAGAGCCCATACAAATTAAACAGGACTGATAAAGAAAACATCATGAAAACATATACTTTCAACGCATCACCGCACTGAAAACTAGAAGATAAAAAAATACACACTGCGCGCGACAAGCGAAATAGGACAGCAGCTACGGTAAAACCACTCACCGCTCTGGCAAAATCAGGATTGTCTTGAGCCTTATTGGCCACGTATTTGAATTGATCCGGATTATTGTTTGCCCATTGTGCACCGGATTTTACCTAAAATTCAAGTGGTTTTTTTGGTGACTGTAATTACGCGAACTTCCGGTATACG
>NW_014039134.1:12226-15279 GCF_001186125.1 Sphaeroforma arctica JP610 | reverse complement strand
ATCCTAGTTCCTCCTGTGCTAATCCTAGAATACATACATTCGCTTGCAACTGTATTAATCCTAGATATACCGTGCTAATCCTAGAGATACATGCATTCACTTACAACTGTACTAATCCTAGTTATACTGTGTTCATCTTAGAATTACATGAATTCGCTTACAACTGTACTAATCTTAGTTATACTGTGGTAATCCTAGAGATACATACATTCGCTTACAACTTTACTAATCCTAGTTACACTGTGTTAATCCTAGAATTACATAATTTCGTTTACAACTGTACTATTCTTAGACATACTGTGCTAATCCTAGAGATGCATACATTCGCTTACAACTGTACTAGTCCTACTTATACTGTGCTAATCCTAGAGATGCATGCATTTGTACCTGAATACAGCTGCTTTTGGATGCTGTGCTGCACCGCCCGTTCGATTTTGTACTGGACCTGTCCCTGCAGTTACTCAGCACGTCATCCAATAAGAAGACAGAGATGGCCGCTAGTTCAATCCTGACCAATGAAAATGCAGAGATGGCACCGCCGCGGTCACCACCATCATCCGCTCAACGATCGCAGAAAGGTACAGCCAACGGGAACAAATGCACGCAAAGTGTTGTATGTATGCGCTAGTTTTGGTTCATGTCTGATCCAACTCTGATCAGCACAGCGCCTGAACAGCGCCTGAACAACGCCTGAACAGCACCGGAACAGCGCCTGAACGAGGCGCATGAACAGCGGCTTTACCCCACGTCCTCGGTGTATTGCTGTGAGCATTCGCAGTAAGGTTTAGTTAGAAAGCATGCTACGAGCTGTTGATCGAATCATATCTCACTGTTATATGTTTGTTATAAGTTGTTCATGCCACTGTGCGCGCGCTGCCTTGTGTATTTAATTGGAGGTCTGTTGTTTATGGTGTCGTCTTAAATATTATGGTGTGGTTAGTACTTATTTGTATCCCAGGGCTGAAAAGTAGGGCCAAAAAGTAGGGCTGAAAAGAGGGCCGAAATGGTGAAATATAGGACAGGTTGTTGGGTGCTACGGTAAAGGACTTCGGATAGGCGCACAGAGTAGAGTGAGATCTGATTGCGTTTGAATCTTTGTGTTCTAGACAGTACTGCATGCACCTACTGTATATCCAGGCTGTCATGTGGTCACAGTGGCGTGCGCATGGGCGTGTGGGAGACCCAGTACCAAGCTATGTACTACCACGTACCAAGCTAACTACTACCACGTACCAAGCTAAATACTACCACGTACCAAGCTAAGTACTACCACGTACCAAGCTATGTACTACCATGTACCAAGCTATGTACTACCACGTACCAAGCTAACTACTACCACGTACCAAGCTAAGTACTACCACGTGCCAAGCTAAGTACTACCACGTACCAAGCTAAGTACTACCATGTACCAAGCTAACTACTACCACGTACCAAGCTAAGTACTACCACGTACCAAGCTAACTACTACCACGTACCAAGATAACTACTACCACGTACCAAGCTAACTACTACCACGTACCAAGCTAACTACTACCACGTACCAAGCTAAGTACTACAACGTACCAAGCTAAGTACTACCACGTACCAAGCTAAGTACTACCACGTACCAAGCTAACTACTACCACGTACCAAGCTAAGTACTACCACGTACCAAGCTAACTACTACCACGTACCAAGCTAAGTACTACCACGTACCAAGCTAACTAACCCGAACTTGTGTATCTCTCAGAGAATACTGAGCGAACGTCTCTGTGGAGGGTGAGTTGGCGTGTGGCGATGGGCAAGTGCGTGGATTCGTCTCCGATCGTTGTGCACCTCCCGACAGAGTATGCGGGACCGCTGGACGGACAAACCCGGTATGTCCGACCCAGAGGCTATTGATATAGCGTGACGGCTAGTATAAGTGGTACTCATCTTACGTGCTTGTGTATAGGAATAGGTATATAAATGTAGAAGCAGTGGTAGACATACTCAGTTGATCCATATATGTTGATTCATGACAGTGTGGCACTTTTATTAACAGAGTTTGGTTTTCGAGAGAGTTGATACTGGCTATGTATTTCAGCCGGACTGAGATTTGTTTCATTCCATTGCATGGAGTGTGATTGACCATTCACCGATCCGTGTGCTGTAGTGAGCTCACACTCACACTTCACGTAGTGGTACTAAACTACGAGCGCGTGTGATTCATTGGCCTCGTATTGTATGATCAAATATACTAGAGTATTTAACTAGCCACATTGTTTCTTTCATCTGCTTTCTTTTTTCTTTCCGTCATTCACATAGCGTTCAAGTGCTTCATACTACCCCACTCAGCATAAACCGTTTTGAAACCTACGAGTCAACATTCAACCACTTCATACCACCCCACTCAGCATATACCATCATGAAACCTATGAGTTAACATTCAAGCACTTCAAACCACCCCACTCAGTATAAACCATCATGAAACCTATGAGTTAACATTCAAGCACTTCATATCATCCCCCCTCAGTATAAGCCGTGATGATGACGCCTATGCGTGTGTGGGCTCTCATGCAGGTGTTTTCACGTGTGTGAGGATATGCGATGGTTCAGTCCGTTTCCGGGTTGATTTTGGTAGCAGGATAGAGACAGCGGCCGGGTACGCGCCTTTGTCCGACCGCCTTTTGGTGGGTATGTTTTAAACCCTCAAGTATCATTTATTCTCATGTATTTTTTTAATGTACATACAGAGAGGTCAATATGCGCGCATTATTAGTTTTGAGAAAGAAAGATTGGTGGGGGTGTGTGGTCCTATTATGGTGCTGCTTGTACTGGTTTTGTGTGAGCCATGACTATGCTGGTGAAAGTTGTGATCTCTTCTGTTTTGATTTGTTGCGGATGGCGACGTGGACAACCATCTGATTATCTGCACCGTACTACGCGTAATAGGCTAATTCTTACCCCAAGGCATTGGTTTGATCATGCTGTATAGTTCAATTGGTAAGGTATGACTTCATGCGTATTATGGCCACAGGATCTTCATATCATGTATCAACCACCAACCGTTTTTAATTGCATTTATATATAGC
>NW_014039134.1:0-12206 GCF_001186125.1 Sphaeroforma arctica JP610 | reverse complement strand
TATATATATATATATATATATATATATATATATATATATATATATATATATATATATATATATATATATATATATATATATATATATATATATATATATATATATATATATATATATATATGTACAAGTATATGTATATATATTGAATACATATTTAGTTACGAAAATACTTATGAATGTGAACAAACACACTTATGAATGTGAACACACACCTCGTCTGCCTTCCACACACCTGCCATCATCTCCACCCATGCTTGGCCACATTTCCCTACCTGCACCCGCTCGGTCTGTCACAGCCATGCACTGAGGATGGATCTGCGTCGACTGCACTTTCATCCGATATGCACACCACCCTATCATTTTACCACTCCTGCCTGACTGGCGTCGCGTATTAATACGCCCAGGTTGCCATGACAACCGACTGTTGATACTCAATGCACGGACTGGCGGTATCCTGCACACGCACACATTCGCCAACGCAATCAAGACAGGAGTCGTCGTCATCCGGACCAGCCCCCAAAGCTACCACGAATTTGTATGCGTACGGATGATCCTTTCTGAGGGGGGTGTGTGTGGGGTGCCCGGGGGGTGGGGAGGGGGGAGTATGGGAGTTTTTACACACCTTTTTAACTCTATTTGGGTTTGTAAAACTATCTATATATTTCAGTATTCGGGTTACTGCTGCTAGTAGCTGGCCTGTGTGCAGCTAAGTAGTTGTCGTATTTTTATAACAGTGACCCGGTATTGGAAAGTTCTATACTTTCATCTGCCGTGTCAACTCGGTTGCGCAATCTCACGCAATGAATGGCGTACAATCTTTGCCTCACTTCAACCACTCTTCACTATTAATAAACCGACACCAACGCCTGTCGTCCTAAACGTCTTCTACCTAGATTTTTTTTGGTCTCAGTCTGGGACATTGTTGTGTGGGATAGAGTTTGTATATTCCTGTTTTTGAATGCATAGTTTCAGACCAGCTACTGACCAGTTGGTAGTTGGTAGTTAGTTTGATTTATTTCTTCTGCTAAGCTCAGAAATATTGACTGCAGCACCGACGAACCCCAATTCACCAACGCATACACTCACCGAGCCTTGATTGTCCATCAGAATTACACCCACGCGCAGTAGCACACACATTCAAAATCATTCCTTTATGCACAGGTGCTTACTTCCACATACCGGCACACACACGTCCCATCCCACACGAACGCATATCCGTCTGCACTAATGTACGGTTCATCTTGAATCATTCACAGCGGTGTGTGGGCTGTGCTATGCATGTCGACACTATCGGCATGCGTCGACTAGGGCACACGCATAACCATTGGCGTATACACTCAGCGTTTCAGATGTATATACAGATGCCAGAACACACACAAACATGCGCACCAGCTTCTCCCGTGCAATATATGAACACTATATAACACCAGCTATGAGGCTATGCACGTAGCCACCAAAGTACACACGCCGAGGATGAATCAATCGATGCACACACACACATGTTCATCAGAGTATACACTCGACTATCCTCAGATAGACGGTACACTATAGGGCACGCACGCGTACACCATTTCACTATAGTACAAACCACAGAGTTGTGTGGGTGGCCATATCAGAACACTCACCCACACCCATAACGTGCACATGCTCACCAATTCACCATACAGATACACACACTACCAACCAAACGACGGATATGCCTACCTCTCTAAACACACACCTCGCGTCTACCCTTCATAGGGCTGTGTTGGTAGCCATGACGGTACACTCTACTCGGTGGACGTGCTCACTGGGTGCATTGCGGGGTCAGTCTCGTGTGGAGGCCCCATCCGTGCAACACCAACTGTAGGTAGGCATATAAAAATGGGTATGCGTATCTCTGGGGCAAATAGATAGGTGTAGGTAGCCCTGGGCATAAGGTTGGGTGTAGATAGCTCTAGCTGGGTTCAGCGGCAGGCGTAACTGTGACTCTGTGAGTGACCTATTGGTCGTCGCCTTGTTTGTTACCAAGCATGCGTTGCCACTGATACTTGCAGTGCCAGCAAACCAAGACCCGTACTACAATACTTTCTATTCTGCTTTCTATCTGTCTATAATACCTTCTATAGTACTCTCTATAATGCTATCAACAATACTTTCTATAATGCTTTTTAAATCTCTATAACAATTTCTATAAGACTATATCACTTTCTATATTATATTCTATAATACTACCTAAAGTACTTTCTATACTACTTCCTGAACACTTTCTATAATAATTTATACATTGCTTTCTATAGTACTCTACAATATTTTCTATAGTACTTTCTGAACACTTTCTATAATACTCGATATAGAACTTGCTATATTACTCTATAATATTTTCTGTATTACTGTCTGAACACTTTCTATAATACTCGATATAATACTTGCTATATTATTCTCTATAATACTTTCTATAATACTTTCTGAACACTTTCTATAGTACTCCATATAATACTTGCTATAATTATCTCTATTATACTTGCTATAATACTCTCTAATATACTTTCTAAAATACTTTCTATAACACTCTCTATATTACTTTCCATAATACTTTCTATATTTCTTTCTATAATACTTTCTATAGTACTCTTTATAATATTTTCAATATTACTTTCTATTATACTCGCTATAATACTCGCTATAATTTTTGCTACAATACTCTCTATGTTACTTTCTATAATACTTTCTGTAATACTTGCTATAATACTCTCTATAACACTTTCTATTTGAATAAATAATTATCGTTTGTCGTTCATGTTCCCACACTCCCAACAGATCCGCAACGGGCGCGCGTGTATGTGACGACGCTGACTGGCGATCTACTGTGTCTCGGCTTCAGGTCATCTGCCACGTCATCTCACTCAGACCCAACATTGTCCTGTGCACCTGTTTTTAAAGTTATTTGGACAGTACTATGGACCTTTAAGGCAGACGACAGGCCCATTTTCACCTCTCCGGGTAAGTGAGTACACAAGTATTGGCTGGTGGTAGTGTGTTTGTATTGGTGTATGGTGATTGGCTGTGGTTGCTACGTGTATGTGTATCATGGCTCCTCGTGGTACAGACATGAATCGATCGAGTTCGCTCTATTCTCTTGAAAGGGCGGCAGAGGTCGGTGTCGCAGATCAAAAGAACGATGACTTTCCGAATTGCTATGCTCAAGTGGCTGTAATTCAGCACTCACTCGTGGCATCGATTTCGATCGAAAGCGTTGGAGTGCACTTTCGGTGGCTACAAAGCTTACAACAATCTTGCGCATCATAGAGGAATTTTCCTGTTCAACAATACCAATACAATTTTCAGGACTTTACGTCCCGGGTTTTTTTTGGGTAGGACAGAGAGTACATCCGGACAAGAGTCAGTGCTACATTCATTCCTTACCTACCACTCCATTGCTTTCATCAGCTTCTCATACGCATTCAATTCATCTCTCAAACACTTTCAATAGCATTGTGTTCAAATGGCCTACTGGTCATAACCGTTAGCGGCACCGCACACATGGTTGACTACAGCGGCGTAGAGGTAGGCTGTTGGCTTGACCTGTGGGGCAACCTCAGTGGATGCGAACAAGTGACTGAACTGGCGCTCAACTTGTTCGATCAAAACGTGCAACGACTTTTGTTTATATGTGATGCATGGTTTCGTAGTTTGGAAACCAACAACGTTGAGGTGTACTAGTGCGTACGTACAAGTGTTGCTTTGTACATGTGTGTGCGTCTGTACTGATTGGACCTCAAGTGTTGGCATGTTTGTCTGTCTATATATGCACCACTGGTTTAGTAAAGTGGGGTGTATGTGAATCCGCGCGCGTGTGTATGTGGTTGTGAGTTATTTGATCATTCATATTGAACCCCAACATTCGAACGGCATTTAATATTATAACTACCAAGTACGTGCACGCCTCCATCATCCATACAATCACTATACCAATGCTTGTACCTTACACTCAGCGTGTCATGCAGACCATACCAATGCTTGTACCTTACACTCAGCGTGTCATGCAGACCATACCAATGCTTGTACCTTACACTCAGCGTGTCATGCAGACCATACCAATGCTTGTACCTTACACTCAGCGTGTATTGTCAGTAAATATGTACTGCGCAGCTCATCCGCAGACACCTGATTGTTATCACTCAACCCCAGACTCCTAATAGTTATCAAGTACACACACGCCCCCATCATTCATACACGCTCACACAGACCATAAACATTCTCGTACCTTACACTGACACTCAGGTGTGGCGTAGGGTCCTTGACGTGCCTGTGTACAGTTCTCCCGTGGTACTGCACACAGCCACCGCTCACGAGTGCGCCGTCTTTGGTGCGCATGATGGCCACCTGCGCTGCTTGGCCATGCCGCATGGCTACCTTCTGAGTAGTGTGACGTATGTCTGTATGTAGATACGTTGTAACTGTGTAGGTGATTCTCCTATTTTCATAGAACCGTGACGTACAAACAGATGTGGGTAGACAATGCGAATAGGATGTGTGGGCGATAAGTCAGCGAAAGCAAACTGCAGAATAGAGATGCGTCTGTAGGTACGGAGTAGGTAGCATCGGTAAAGGGTACGTTTATACTCTATAGGTATAACAATGAATGTGGGTGCGCTGTCAGACCTGTGTTGCGATAGCTGTCGTTTTGTACTTGGGTACTGTATTCACTGCATGTTGTGCTATAGTGTTTAAATGGCTCTATTCAAACATGCATACTTAATACTTAGATGATTCTCTCATACTGCATGTTGTGCTATAGTGTATAAATGGCTCTATTTATACATGCATACTTAATACTTAATATTTAGATGATTCTCTCATACTGCATGTTGTGCTATAGTGTATAAATGGTTCTATTTATACATGCATACTTAATACTTAATATTTAGATGATTCTCTCATACTGCATGATGTGCTATAATGTCTAAATGGCTCTATTCATACATGCATACTTAATACTTAGATGATTCTCTCATACTGTATGTTTGTGCTATAGTATCTAAATGGCTCTATTCATGCATGCATACTTAATACTTAGATGATTCTCTCATACTGCATGATGTGCTATAGTGTCTAAATGGCTCTATTCATACATGCATACTTAATACATATATAGTTCTCTGATACGGCATGTATGTGTGCAACATCATAGCGGTATACGGTTCTTGTTTTAAATCTGCCGTGGGTATACTATTTAGCTCTATTATTTGGTAGGTATTTGCTTTGTATACTCGGTATGCTGAATTGATGGCGTTGCTGTGTTTGGTTTGTTGTACAACTCGGTCTCAGACTTACAGAAATACTGTATATATAATATCCAACAAATGAATGTAAACACTCCTCGGTCTCAGACTAGCAGTAATAGACATTATATCCAACACATGAATGTGCGGCGGACCTTGGTCTCCGGCTTACCGACATATATATAATATGCAACAGATGAATGTGTAGTTATTCTGCCGGTTTGAAGTCAAAGCTCTTTGCAACGATTCACCTACGCAAGTGCTTCTAGCTTCAAAGAGACCTCATGCATATTCGTTGTCTTTCGACTGCCCAGAACGCGAGATGGAGTGTACGCTCAAGTCGCCTCAATCGAGAGCCAATCAGAGCGCAGAGAACTATTCGTAATTGCCATGGATGGCACAATTCTCGGCTATTCCATTGGTCCAGATGGTATCTGCCACCCCACTGGTTCGCTAATGACACTACCAGCACAAGTATTCTCATCACCTGCCTTAGTGAGCGATGCTAACGGAGGTAATAATTCGAGTTGACCCCAGTTGAGTGTTGTATGTTATATCTGTGGTCCATACGCTGCCGGTCACCCTTGGACTTGCGTAATACGTCTCCATGCCATAATGACACTATGGTGATTGTTTTATTTGATCATATATATATATATATATATATATATATATATATACCTACATACATACATACATACATCTATATATATATATTTATACACATGTCTTTGACTATAGTGGTCGCACCCCATAGTCGTACTTGTATATTTTATATATATATATATATATATGTATTGCATGTGTGGTGTATATTCAACCTAATTAATATATTTATTGTTAAGTATTGGTGCCAGTCTCACTGGTGATATGAACCAACGTCTGTCAGGGTGGCCTGATAAAATACGTAAAATAGTTTGCAGAAGCGGGAGCTGTATATGGCATGATATAAACGTCACAAATTCATTTGCCACTTGATTGGCCCTGAATGGATGGTGTGATGTTGTACCGAACATCTCAATAGGTTAGTCAAGTAGCACTAGTGGCAGGCGAGTGTGCCTTCGCATCATAGCCTACTGTATGTACATGCGTCGTATTCACATATCTGTGTTGTGTATACTTGTATTCATGCACGAATGTACCTTTGCCGTGCTACGTCCGACCAATCAACCGTACGTACCCATCGATGTGCATCCTCGCGGATCGCTACGTCGTCAAGCCTGCGTAGAGCTCCGCACACGTGTCCACACGCAAATGCATGAGCGTCGTGCATCCCTTCACCTACATCACATAACACGCCCAATATTTACATGCACACACTGCACGTTGTGTCGTTCAGGGGCTATGCGGCTACTAGTGGGCTGTCGGGACAACTATCTCTACTGTCTCTCAGCCACAGAAAGAACATCCCCTCCCCCTACCCGGTGCCAAGGCTAGATATCAGGGCCTATAAACCCTAAACCCTAAAACATACAGGGCCCCACTACCGATACGTTTATCGGAACAAATAGTAATAAAGCTGCTTTGTCGCAGTGATGGGTAGTGTGGCTGTCAGCGGATTTCTGGGGATCGCGTACATACACACCGCGAGAATACAGGATTCCTCCCTGTGGCTGAGATAGGTCTCCATGTGCACCTGACATCTGTGCGGCCAATTATTATTTGGAGATGTCCAAACAAGTTCGTTTTCCGATTCAAATCAGTGATTGAAACGTAGGATAGGGTTTTAAGGGATCAAGGTTTAGCTAAACCCTCGGAATACGGGACACATACCGGTTCAATTCTCGACAGCAACCCAGTCATAGTCTCGGATAAGATCACGACCGTGCTTCAGCTCGACCAACCAAGTGTACCACAGATATATTAAACGTTGGCATGCACCGTGCCATGGTATACGACGCGACAGTTGGGCAAAAACTCATTTTGGGCCTTTTAACTAATCTGTAAAGGGTCTTAAATAGGGGAAACGGGCATTTTCTGGCGACGGACAAGAAGTCGGTGATAATGTCAATAGGGACTTCAGACTACATAGGAGTCAGGGGCATATTTTTTCTGAAATTGGGCAAATTAATTGGAGAACGCCAACGGGGACTCCAAGGGGGTCTACAAATAGGCAAAATGCGTTACGGATAGGAAATGTCTGGGTGTGATTGATAGCGCTGTATGCCTGCCGAATCCATGCTTGCTTGAATTTATAACAACAATAAAATACTTTATTAGAATAATACACACATTGCACCATCTATTCACTGCTTTAAATTTAAAACAACAATAAAATACTTAGAATAACACATTTATTTGCACCATCTATTCACTGCTTTGTGTGACTTGACGTGCGATAGTTATATTTATTGATTGCGACACATGTTATGACACAGTGTGGCTGCTATTGAGCCCAGCTGTACTTTAACGGCCCATTCACATTCACACGTCGCTGTGACACGCTAGCGTTGCTGGCTGTGTGCTGGTGCGTCTTGTTGATGACCCAGAACGGCTAAGATCATAGTGTCCACCAACACATAGGCCAAGTGCTTGTTCATTTGCTTGTTTTGAAGCGTGTTGAACACCTGCGTTGATGTTGTTGCATTCACAGTTAGCGTGTAGTCGTAAGGAGATGGTTGAGTGCTGAGTGATGGGGTCCTTTTGTTCGCACTGCGCCTGCGGAGAGGTTGTATGTCTTGGCAAACTAATCACAGACTAATCACAAGCTGAATATACACTAATCACATATTCATCACAGACTGATTACAAAGTAATCATAAACTAATCACAGACTAATCACAGGCTAATTACAAAGTAATCACAAATTAAACACAGACTAATCACAAACTAATCATAAAATAATCACAGACTGATTACAAACCAATTATAAACTAATCGCAAATTAATCACAGACTAATCACAAACTAGTCATTAACTAATCACAGACTAATCACAAGCTAATTATAAACTAATCACAAATTAATCACAGACTAATCATAAACTAATCATAAACTGATCACAAACTAATTACAAACTAATCAGGAGCCATACTTGTGGAGTGGGATGGTGATGTACGTGCACATGGAAAACACATCAATGGAGGGATTTGTACATGGTAGCAGATCAATCGACTTGGTCTTACAAGCCTACATAGGTACGGGTTCGCACGTCTGTAAGGCGAACTAAGAGATACATGCGCAACGCGACATACGAGACATACGTGCGTTTGTGATAAACATGGTATCGTGAGATGCATTTGCACAGACTAGAGGGCAGCCAAAGTGCACACGTATGAGATATACATACATATAAGCCCATGGACACACAAACACAAATGGACCCGTATCTACCTACACAAAGCATCCAACATCCACGCAAATACGTATGTAGTAGTAGGTATGCAAATACATTCATCTGTACAAGTGCTTGTTCTCAATCTCACGCCAACAACATACAGACACGCCAAGACAGATAACCACAACATCTGCGAGGTGTATAATGGATGCAGTGATACAGTGTCCTCTATAACACTGACATGTCTCTCATATTCTCACATAGTGTATTGCGCGCAAGTAATATCGCAAATACGCGTTAAGATGAGTGCACACACTCGCCCCTACACCTTCCACACTCCACACAAAGTACGCCCGCACACAAACACACGCACATATACACATACACATACACACAGACACACATGCACACACCGACACCGACACCGACACCGACACAAATACAGACACAGGCATAGACACAATACACACCCACCCACCTTAGTGAAGCCCATAGTGCAGTTGTATCTGCCCACCATGCCCTCTACAACGTCAGGGATGGTGGCCATCATAGCCTCCTGTGCTGCGTTGCGCGTGTCGTCTATCTCTTGCGGCGTGCGCACGTGTGTGGGTGCGAGGATACCATTGGGCCAGAAGGACTCGCGCAGCACGGTGATGCAGTACTTCAGTTGTTGCAAGGAAAACAGCTGGTTGACGTTCTCTTGAATCTGTGAGGGGGGGGGATGTGAATAAATCCGTATGAGTATGCGCATGTGTGTGCATACGGTGTATGCATTTGCAAGTGTAAGTGCAAGTGTAAGTATATATATATATATATATATATATATTTATATATTATATATTTATATATATATGTGTGTGTGTGTATGTGTATGTGTATGCACGTACATGTGTACTTATACGTACATATGTACGTGTTCGTATTTGTGTACGTGTATGCGTATGCGTATGTATATGCATTGAAAAGTGAATCGGCAACAAGAAGGCAATTGACCTCCTCGCCACTAGGCAATTGACCTCCTCGCCACTAGGCTCGTCCCATGCACGGACAGCATATACCTCTGCATTATCCCAGTTCACCCTTATTCTACTTACCTAAGCCTTTCCACTCCAAATGTATCCACATATATCCCATTATATTTTTCAGCGAATACTCAGGACCATTCAATTCATTCAATCTACCGAGTCTATCTTACACTTCTCAAGTATCATGCATAGCCCCCAGTCATCGCCGCACACACACCGTTTTGTTGATGGACGCCCCATGCACACTGTGCAGCACGCCTGTCATAACCGACACAGCTTTGCGTCTGAGCCATTTGTTGCGGGAATTGAGCTCGAAGATCTGTGGTATGATGTGTAGCGACAAACACGCACGTTGATATGCATCCGACGGATGGGGTGTAGGAGCGAAATGCTTGTGATGAGTGTACGAGTGGACTACTGCAATGAGGTGTGTACAAAGAATTAACTCAACCGAGCTCAAAGATATGTAGTATGTAGCGACAAACAACTCTCACACACTCTCTCCCACATGCATTACCTCATCAATCAGTGCAAACATGATATCCGTCCACATAGACCCGTCTTCCTTCTGCGGTGGCTGCAGTGGTGTTTGCTGAGAGCTCTTGCGATACGCCCCATTGGGCGGACTACCGTGTGGATCCAGGTGCGATGTGCGAGGCGTGGAGGTGGCAGACCCTGGCATGGATATAGGGTTTAGGGTTTAGAGTTTAGGGTATTGGGTTTTATATGCGGATATGCGCAATGCATAGATACTGTCAGCCGTTCATGCATAAACTTCATGCGAAATCATCAAGAATACGGAGAACCATCTTCAAGTACGTATCAAGTGACTTAATATATAATCCCGCCCACGTGTGCGTATAGCCACCATACTAATATGTATACCTACATGTCCACATATATATTGACACACATACATATACCCAACATGTGCAACAGTCATAGGAGGAGAAGGCTTGCCACAAATTCTTTCTAAGCATCAGACGACCGGCTGCTCAGATTGATCACGACCACTGTTAACTGTTGACTCTTAACTGTTAGCTGCTAACTATTAAATGTTAGCTGTTAACTGTTAACTATTAACTGCCGTTGACTGTTAACTATGAGCCATGCTTTCCCGCTGTTGAATGCAATCGCGTTCCTGGGCCCGGTAATGCGGTATCAGATCAAATGAAAAGAAGACGTACACACATTCGCACGCACAGTATACAGCACAACACTGCGACCACAGCTCCCGAGTGGCCCTGGTGCGCCTGTGAGTCTGCCCTGAGTGTCTGATAAGTGGTACCTGGCTGGGACTGTGCACTGGGTTTCGAGTTGCTGTCCGTGCTGAGTTTGGACTGAGGTGGATGGTCTGTGTGGTGTATATGTGCGAAGGGAGTGGCCATAAGGCGAAGTGAAGTGAGTCTTGGGTGGAGGAGAGAAGACGTTAACGCATTGAATGACTGAGCACTGTGACGGGACGTGCGGTGTAGTACGGGAGAGGGAGGCACACGCATACGCTACAGTACATATGTAAGTAGAGCACACGCAGCCGCTACAGTACATATGTAAGTAGAGCACACGCAGACGCTACAGTACATATGTAAGTACTTGGCATTGATGTAGATAGAGATGTAGAATCGAATAGAGGTTGCGCATGAGTTTATGATAAACATACCTATCAATATGCATGTTCCACCAAACGTATAAGCAAACGACGAGATTATGCGGAGATGCAAGTCAAACTTATATACGCATACACATATTACACTTCCTTGCGTCTGGGAAAACTCAACAAGCCCAGACTCCGCGTATATGGTGTCTTCACTTAACACTACAACACATCGTCGCTGAGCCAGGGGAGGTACAACCATTCTGTGACGGCTATCGGTAATCATAACAGACACAAACACAGAAGTCAATACATTACATAGTGAGATACAACAATTCTGTGATGGACATAGACGAGCCTATCCGCAATCGTACTAAAAACAGTCTATACATTACATAGTAAGGTACAACCATTTTGTGATGGAAATAGACGAGCCTATCCGCAATCACAACAGACACAAACACAGAAGTCTTTGCATTACATAGTCAAGACCACCCACTGCGCAGCGATGCGTGCAGTCGCAGTGCAGCAGTTGCATGTGTAGTATACACACCTGTCGCAGGAGAGGTCTTTGGTGGTTTATTCGATTCGGACTTAAAGAACCTGTGCAGCACAGACAGTGCATGAGTAGTCCGCGATTGCTTCCAGTTTTAGGGTTTAGGGGTTTAGAAATATAAAACCCTATTGCCGAATAAACGTATTGATTCGCTTCACATGGCTACCAACTTCGAACATGAGACCGTACGTTGTTCGTTGTGTATGCGGGTCTGTGCTTGTATGTGTGTGTATGTTTAATTATGAATGTATACATGCGCACGTATATTTATGCATGTATGAGTGTGCATGCATGTGAACATACGGTATAAACTTTAACTGAAGACACACACACGGGGAAATTACAAATGAAAATGATGAGAAATCTCAATTGGTTGTGCAAAGCCCATATTCGCATGTACCACATATCTCAAGAGTGTGTTAATGTATTCACACATGAATGAATTGCGAGTATCTAACAAAACACATTCATCATATCGAGTTATCACTATA
>NW_014039135.1:7735-15302 GCF_001186125.1 Sphaeroforma arctica JP610 | reverse complement strand
TTGTTGTGTGTGTGTGTGTGTGTGTGTGTGTATATATATATACTTATATATGTATATATGTATGTGTAGTATACATATATAAGTTAATCTATATGTATATATATATATATGTGTGTGTGGGTATGTCTGTGTCTGTGTCTGTGTGTACATAGGTATATAATGGTATATATATATATATATATGTATGTATTTATGTATGTATGTTTATATGTCTGTGTGTCTGTGTCTGTGTGCGTGTGTCTATGTCTATGTCTGTGTCTGTGTCTGTGACTATGCGTGTTTGTGTCTGTGTGTCTATGTCTGTGTCTGTGTCTGAGTGTATACGTATGTGTGTCTGTGTTGTGTGTATTTGGGCGTGCGTGCGTGCGTGTGTGTGTGTATGTGAATTTACAATACCGATATACAGTTGTGTCCGTCATGGGGGTTCGATTGCAATCGTTATTCCTTCAACATACCCATTACTATACAATTGTTGTGTGCATTAAACTGGGAACTTCTAGAAAGATAAAAAAAGATAAAAAGGGAACAAAGAAAAGTCAGTCGGCATCCGAGGAGAGCGCAAAGACTTTTGCACAACCAGAAGAAATCACGAAGGTGGATAGGAGAACAGAAAGTCAGAAGAAATTTGATGCGATAAAGCGACAAAGGGTATGTCATCGTATAAGGCAAAATGTGTGCGCCACTATTCACTTTTAAGATGGAGAAATCGATGTGAGTTACAGCGTTTATGGGGGGATAAATGAGTTTGTCCGCAACAGCAGAAGGTATGCTTGGACCCGGCGCCTTTTGCTGTATTTTCATTAGACCGAAATTCTATATATTTTATTATATCCCTGTGATTAGGGAATTTGTTTACCTTAAAACGCAGCTAATGGGATGTAACTGAGTGGTATTCATGGGTCTCATTCGTCTTCGTTGTGTGCAAAGTGTATTGTTACAGAATGCCCCAGTATCGATGTGCTGTGTTTGCCCCGATCTGTTGCTGGCTTAACTCTCGCATCGCATATGAACAATTTCGTTTACAAGGCAGTCTTGACTCATTTCAACAAGACTTACACTATGTGCATACAGATACATATGTGTGTGTACGCGCTAGGAACCTTTTTACATTTGTTGCACTATCAATGTACAACCGCATTCAACTATGCCTGCTCGTGTGCGATGTCGAACGCCGCTTGTTCTGCTGGCGAATGTAATAATTAGTGAGACGCTGCATTCATGCCCGACCTATACAAGATGGTGCAGATTTATGCTTGTGGTGTTTGCGCTAACTGTTCATGCTCTGGTACCTTCAGGAAATCGACAGGATAAAGAAGAAAGCGTTAAAGTCACACAAGGAGAAGGTGGAGGTACGTTCACCGCTTGTTGAGCTTCTTACTCGTCCGTCCGTGCATATCTGAATTTTTATGTATCGTTTCTGCACTAACTTCGAATGTTTCAATTTTGTCATACATGAAGTGGATGGTGTGGAGTTGTATCTGTGAAGCCCCTGCTTCTAGTCGTATCGAGACCATTTGTTGCTTCGCCATAATGCGCGATGTTCCCGTCATATCAGGCAACTGTCTGAGTTCAAAGGGAATACGCATTGCTAGAAATACTGTGCGCACAGTGAGCCGAGTTGTAACTGTGGTGTGCTCTGAGTAGTAATCTGGACCTGAATTTGAATGTGTTTCGTTTCTGTACCCCTTTATGTTCTGTGGCGCAATACGTACTTTCTGTTTCCTTCTGGGTGCGGATCGAGGTTGAAGTTCATGATTAAATACGTTTATGCGTTTGACGCTATGATATAGGGATGGTGTAATGTGACCGCGTATATAGTCCATTATTTGGTTAGGTTGCGTAATTTAATATTCTCATTAATTAAGTTATGATATCTGCTGTCCAACACACACTTCGCTGCATTGTATGGATATGTATACTGATACGATGTCTGGCTTTTTCCTCAGGATCTGAATCAATACCTGGATACTATAAGTGAGCATTACGATGTGCCGAAGGTGAGTTGGACGAAGTAAGCTCGCCCTGGAAGCGATACAACTATGTGCACCCCTGGCTAAAGTACAATATGTTTCGAAATAAAGACAAGGTTAGCGGTTTCCGTTCATACCAACTTTTTTCTATGTAGTACCATCCCATACCCCTATCTGAGCGGGGTATTTTCACGTTGGCTAGCACAAATTAATATACTTTGGGGTGTGTATTTCACAGCAAAGCCCAGGTCCCTGTGTTCTCTAGCCCATATTCGAATGACTGTGATTTCTTTCATCTCTTGGCTTGCATTCTTATGAAAAGCCGCTACTTCCCGAAGCTTGGTCTTTCGAAGTCTGCAGTACACCTGCTTTTACCTAAACAATCGCCGCTTGCCTCAAGGCGTCTAAACTATTCGATGTAATGTTCCTTCTCTTCTACTATCTCGCACCTCTATGGTTGATCGCGTTGTGCTTTTCGTTTGTAGCTTTTGCGAGATGCGATGGCCTTAGAGAACGAACTGGGATGTTTTCCCTTGCAAGCTTGTCTGCTGTTAAGGAACCCCCCAAGTAATCCAATAGACGCACACGAGTATCTTTAAAATCACTCCTCGAGTATAATGGTTGGGAAGACATCCTAATTTCTGCACCCTGGCCATCGAAGCCTTGAATCAGTTGCCAAATTCACGTCTATCTGCTGGGTCTGAAGCTATATTCCTCTTATTACCAGTTCCTTTAGGGCGGGTATTCAACACTGCAGCGATTGAACAAAATAGTTGGGCACTCGGGCAAGTCTCTCATTGTACTACTAGCGCCGGTGTACCTTTCTAGTTAAATACAGCTACTACCCGGCGCACGCCCAAAAGCACGAATTGAGGTAACGAATTAACGATCCACTATTTTCCGGGTTAAGTGACAATGAAATATAGCCGATTCTGCATTACAATATTCCTCACTGTCAGAACCAGGTGGCTTCTTCGGTTCAAAAATCGACCAGTATCCGGGTACTTCAAGCTGTCGATGGAAGCCTGCTCTGAAATTTTCCGATTTCGACCTCTCATTATAGAATTAAAACTATTGTAAGAGGCCCCAGACCCAAAGGTGTACCGGATTTCCTAGTACCGAACTGCCAGAAGGCTTACACGAATAGAACCAAATGTGACAAAGATTACACTTAATGCGCAATATTTCCTGCCGCAGCTATATAAGTCCAGCACAGTACCTGTGGTTCCTCCTTTCGGACCAAGTCGTAGGAGTAACCGCAACTCTACTGGCAATTACAACGTGAATGTGCGAGTGTATAGTGCAACGTTGAGCTTAAACCAAAACCCCCACTCTCCCCTAAAAATGGACAAGAATCGACTCAGTCACCATACACACGTTGATAAATATACCTACTTGGATGTGTCACGAGCCAGTCCTGAACAACCCGCTCACGCTGAGGTCGTCGAATCCGATTTATTGAAGGCATACCGCACATGGCAAGGCCTGAGTACCTACTTTGCGTGAGCGCCGGTTCATGAATCCACTCCATCTACATCACATGTGGCAGCCGGACAGTCTATAATGTTAGCGTTGTTGGTTCCCTTTTCCTCCATAATTTAGTCTATTCACCTTGTGGCGCTTATACGGATTCGAATATAATTTTATTGTCGTTCAACGTTTTCGGATTTAAAAAACAAAGTGCACTTGCATTTTCGAATGTAATTTATTACTTTCATTGTCACTTAGTATGCAGTTTAACTTGCTTTTAAATTTATACAATGGAGCCACCGGGCCATTTCGGCGCGGCTGATAGTCATATTGAGCTTGCTCGTTTAAAGGTTTTAGTTGGCTATTCTCGTATAGATGATCAAGTATTTAAAACATCAGCGCGCCCGTACTATATTATGTACAAGGCACCTGTGTTCTCCGGTTTTGGTAGATAGGTATGATCACCGGCAAGGATCGATCAGTGGTGTGGGGTTTGATTCGAAGCACAGTTGGTTTCGAGGCTGCGTTTTCTACTGAGGTTATTGGATTCCGTTATACTGATTTGAGAACCCTCTGTAAATAGTGAATAAGATGGGAGAACGTATTTGCAATTTGTGAGCAGACGATTCAGAATCAAGCAAACGTATTGGTGTTCTAGAGTGTGCTGAAATTAGAGCATACGTCCATTCTGTATACGAACAAACACATACTCTGCACGCTTGTAGACTTGCCTACGAGTACAACATATGCGATCAACGTACTTTCAACCCGTGCTAAGTTGCCAAGCAATACTCACGAATGATTGTAAGGATACTGAAATATTCATATAGACTTGCGGGTCCAATAGGCGCTATGGCGCAGATTGGCATGTACGTGCAAGTTGGTATGCCGAATGGTTCATTCAATGAAATAAACCCCATAGGATTACATCTAGAAACGTACAAATTAAGAGAGCATACGAACTAGTACACAAGCTATACTCATACGTCACAAGCTATACTCATACGTGTATATAAATATGTACAGACCAATAATTGTTCATTCCCGAATAATAAGACAAGCTATACTCATACGTGTATATAAATATGTACAGACCAATAACTGTTCATTCCCGAATAATAAGACAAGTCATTCTTATACGTGTATATAAATATGTATAGACCAACAACTGTTCATTCCCGAATAATAAGACAAGCTATACTCATACGTGTATATAAATATGTACGACCAATAATTGTTCATTCCCGAATAATAAGGTCACACTACGGACGTTGAAAAATAACATGATTGTTTTATTTTCTTGCAGAAGACTTTCACCAGTGTGTATACATCGGCAATTGTATACGTCTGTATAGACGATTCTTTTCAAATTCTACCAGCAAAGATATAGGCATGAAGCAAGTATAACCGTTTATATACGTGAATCGATCTGTAACGCGTGTTACTTGACATATGCACAACTGAATGTATCTAATCAGTGCCATCTATTGCACATGAATAATTCTCAATACACAAATACCACAGGCGCGCATAAAAACATCAGAGAGGTGAAGTGACACACCCCTGAGAATGAGGCCTGCTGACCGATGTGGGCTTATTGGGTCTGATGCCCACTTTGCCGTACGAGTTCATACCACCAATTGATGGGGGTCCCCCGCCCTGCTGCATACCAGGCTGGCCGTTGACTGCCAAAAAAAATTTATTTCAATCAATTATAGAATAGAATGCCTCCGTAGTTTAGTACATGTTAATGTGAATGTGTAATGTGTTCTAGTATATGTGAATGTGAATGTGTAATGTGTTCTAGTATATGTGAATGTGAATGTGTAATATGTGCACTGCACCCGTATCGCCTCACACGTGGTGATTAAGCAACCACGAGCGTAACGTGCCTAAAACTGGCCAAAGGTGCTCTCTAAACCACCATGAGGATACAAGTTATAAACAGAATACATAGATGGGTACCAAGACGGTAGGAGTTCTCTAATTGGCTGCTACAGCGCCACAGTACAATATCGGTTGTACAGGAAGATACGATTTGCATGCGCATTCACGATAACAACTCGCATGCTAAAACTTATCCGAGCTTCAACAATGAGGTCTTTAGACTTACCCATTTTCATACCGTCGCCTCGATTATCATCGGGTCTCATGCGGCCATCCTGAGGTAAAGCGTTGAATTTGAGTTAAGAGTTAGAGTTAGAGTTCGTTGCTGCCTTGAGATTGACACAGCATACTTGGTTCGAAGAATGAAATGTGAGGTTTGAACTTTCATATGGATATGTACATTTTAAATTTGCATGTGTAATATACATACATATACATCACTTTAGGAAATCAGTATATATGTGCAAACAGAGTATATATATACACTATACCATATAACTGCACAAATGATTGTATATGCACTATACCATAGTTGTACAATTGATTATATACGAACACTTGCAACAAAGGTTAGCAACCTTGTATAATTGCTACTCACACATGAAACCATACCTGATAAAACTGCTGACCACCACCACCTCTCTGCTGTTGTTGCTGGTACTGCCATTCTTCCTCAGTCATTTGGCCCTGACCTTGCCCTTGAGGCCCGGGAGGTGCATCACCGTCATACCTATTGAAAATAGGATGACTCATACTCTGATTCGTATTACCTTGAGTATAGCCTCCCTGGCCGCCCTGATTATCGTCTTTCATGTGTTGTGGGGGAGGTGGCTGACCTCGCATATTCTTGGGACCGGGGGCTTTACTACCGGCACCTTGTGGCATCATGCTGCTTCCCATGTTCTGAGATTGGGGTCCGCCGCGGTCACCGTGCATACCCTGTGTGTGACAAAGGTAGACGAGTTATGAATTTGTGTGATACAGAGGAGTGAGTCAGTATAGGTGTGAGCAGGCTATCAAGTACAAGTAGCGTTCGTGAACCTGTAGTGTTTCAAATTTTGGAAGAATCAACCAACAGACTCCAACAGGTACAACACACGATACAGAGGAATCGGTCCTGATAGGCGGAGGATATTCATGTTATCATGTTGGGTTATATAAAATCTCACCCGAGGCCAGAACATGCCGTGATCAGAATGCTTGTGAACATGCCTATTTTTTCTCGCCGGTGAATATAAGTAAGGGTTTCTACGTGTGAAGGCTGTCCACTAAATGAGTCAATCCAGATGAATATGATATATGTCTGACTGAAAGCGAGAATAGAAATTTTTTAAATTGAATACCGATCAGATTCACTCTCTGTTCTAACATATTCGTGGATATGGATCCGAGGTATATGTATGTGTATATATATAATATATCCTATAGTCTCGAATCAACTGCTAACTATTCACACCCACCTTTTGCTGTTCAATTCTGCTCCAGTCGTCGGGCCCACCCTGTCCATTCTTCAAACTCGGGGACCGGCCCCTTTTCATTTGCGATGGGTTCGGCAGATGCCGTTGTTGTTGTGGATTCTGTTGCCCGTTGGGACCGTCATAGTCGCTTCCATACCTAATCGATCGATGTACACAGGCCTTATGAGTGGGGCTCTATATGTAATGCGTGGCACGACGTCAGAGAATAGTTATATCATGGATGTCATACACAAATGTTTCCGTACACAGGACGATGCCAATAAAGTCGGATATATAAAGGTACACATGCACTTGTGATTTATTATAAAAAGCTACGCTTGCCAAAAATATACATTTTGCTGACCAGTGAGGTGACTATGATCGCACCCACAATATAACAACAACATATGCACGTGCCACAAGTAGCAATAATCCAGTATGCAGCGGAAATCTTCTAGTCTCTGACAATGAACAGCTGCTTCTTTTTTCTTCTATTGTGTTGCTATAGCGATTATCTCAGTAAGGTAACGTGGGCATTTCCCTCCGTGTCGTATTTATGAACCACAGTTGTTCTATAATAGTATTTTCGTATCGTTTAATCTAATTCGCTTGTTCCGCTTTACTCCCCTTGTATAGGGGCATACATCGCGCTGCAAGATACTACACAAAGTGAGCACACAGATAAACACATATTTGCGAGGGATTGCCCTGCCTTACAGAGTCAAAGTGACACATGAACCAATACAAGTACACAAGCATAGCTAACAGGCAACTGTATACAGA
>NW_014039135.1:0-3358 GCF_001186125.1 Sphaeroforma arctica JP610 | reverse complement strand
TATATATATATATATATATATATATTCTCCGAAAAATAAAGAATACAAAAATTCCGAAACACATAGAATTCTCTCTGAATACATAGTACTCTCTGGTAATATGCGACAAATACCCAATCTCAATCGACAACGATCTCCAACCCACTACATCCCCGCCATCCGCAAAACCACCTACCCTGTCCTGAAGGATGCGGTTGTGGATGTCCCCCTTGGCCCGGCTGACCTGGTCCAGGTCCCGGTCCCGGGCCTTGCCCTGGGCCCGGCCCTCCTTGCCCTGGGCCCTGAATTTGTGAGCCCGGTCCTTGACCCTGACCCTGGGACATGCTCATGTGCATGCTCCTACCGCCTCCCTGTTGGGGAATATTGTGGCCCATAGGCCCATTCTTTCCTTGCTGCTGCTGTTGTTGTTGTGAACCCATACGCTGCTGCCACATCTGGTTGTGCATGGCATCTTGGCTCATACGCCCACGTGGTGGTGATAGAGGAGTTCCGGGTCCTGGCCCTGGCCCTGGTCCTGATCCTGGTCCTGAGCCTTGACTGAGTCCCTTGTTGGGTCCTGGGCCGGGGCCGGATTGTCCTTGGTTGCCTACCGTAACTGGGGAGCGGCCTTCCTCCTAATAAGGTGCGTGCAAAGGGAATATATAAGACATCGGCCTGCCCCAATGGTGATATTTGCAGCTAGAATATCTGGAGTCAACTTGATTGTGGTCTATGCTGCATGAGTCAGAAGGAACAATCCTGTGTAATCTAGCTATGCGGTCGCAATCGTGAGACCGGCTCATTCGTATGCGTACACCACAACGGATGCCATCACAGAAACACGCCACCACGCCCAGGCTGATGCAATTGTATACGAACTAACGACACATACACTACGTAGCAAAATAGGATGACCATACAATTCTCTAAACACTTGCTGGTTGACAATATCATACCATTTTGTACATCTGATTCATCATGGGTTTCCCCTCCATATCACTCTGCCTATAGCCGTCGTGGTGCTGCTGTTGTTGATTGTACTTTATGTCGCCCCTATCGCCCCGCGACATCATGGCTTGCATGGAATCGTGTGCGTGCATGCCGGGAGAGGGTCCCCCGATGGATTGTCTGCTATAGAATTGCCAGAGATATGAGCTCAGGATGAGTATTGTGGGCAGTGGAACAGTTGCGAATTCAGAAACCCTACAGTCCCTGTCGTGCTCTTTGCCTATATATTTCTTAGGTTGGTGGGATTGTAGCAGAATCACAAGCTTGGAGAACGGCTATATTGAACAGGGCTCGCAAACTTGATACAAACACATAAACAGATACACTTGTCCACAAACACATGGAAAAAATATGAAACAGGTTTAGTGCGTACGGATACACCACAACACACAATTTTTTATGTATATGTATATGTATATGTATATGTATATGGATATGTATATGTATATGTATATGTATGTGTATATGTATATGTATATGTATATGTATATGTATATGTATATGTATATGTATATGTATATGTACATGTATATGTATATGTATATGTATATGTATATGTATATGTATATATGTATATATGTATATATGTACATGTATCTATGTATTTATGTATTTATGTCTATGTATCTATGTATTTATGTGTCTATGTGTCTATGTATCTATGTAACGATGTATGTATCTATGTATGGATGTATGTATGTATGTATGTATGTATGTATCTATGTATGTATCTATGTATGTATCTATGTATGTATATATCTATGTATCTATGTATCTATATATATATATATATATATAATCTATCTATCTCTATATCTATCTATCTATCTATCTATCTATCTATCTATCAATATATATATATCTATATATATATGAGGGCGTGTGTGTGATTCACGTACCTCGAATTTGGCACGGGCTTCATACTCTGCCGGCCCACGGGCGGCATCTGCTGTTGCGACTGCTGCGGATGCTGTTGTTGGGGGTGTTGTTGGTGTTGCTGTTGTATTTGCCCCTGTTGTCTGAGTATCTGTTGCTGTTGTTGCTGTTGCTGTTGCTGTGGTAGTGGCTGGTTGCTGAACTGTTTCGGGGTGGGTGGTTGGCCTCCAGGTTGCTTCTTCATCAGCGTCATAGGGGTTCCCCCATGTGGCCCGTTACCCTGGCCTAGCATAGGGGCGCCTTGTCCGTATGATCCGGGACCTGTAGGTAGGGTAACAGAATGCACTTTTTAAGATTCTTGCGTAAGTCACTTGTGACGTGCTTGTGATGACTCTTACTAATCCGGGTCGAAAATCTCGATATATCAGAGCTATAGGAAAAGCACCTATTGCATCTGCACCTGTGTAAAGCAATGGCATGAGCAGGCAATCCGAAAAAGAATTCTATAAATAGCAACTTTTTCTATTGAGAATTGTTGTTGCAGCGAAAACGAGCCCGATGCTATGAGCCTGACGTATCTACTAGGGGAATCGAATTGTACAATATAGCTGATCAGGCTAAGAAATAAAAAAGAGTGTTGGCGATACAACTTGTCTACTGCGAATCAACAAGAAAGAGTATTTATGGAATTGCATTCACTACACAGGTACGGATATGATGGTATATAATATGCAACGACATACCCCCGGGACCAGCTTGAGACATGTGTTTTCTGCTGGGAGCGTTCGGTGAGTATGGGGCCTGTGCACTTCCTTTACCTTTTAGTTGGAGTGCAATCAATACATACGCATGAGTACCAAATGAAGATCACGCCAGTAGGTCACTTCTAAAGAAGTGCATGCAACAGCTTGGGAATGTTTACACAACATGCATATTTGCCAACCCCAAATGGGCTGCGCATCGTTGCGTATCTATCTCGACTAGTCTAAGTTTGGGCAAATATGCCAACAACTAATATATGCATGCAAGCTAAATAAATGTAACTGCCGGACTATTTGTAGATAACAATAGAAAACCTATCGAAACATACCACCAGGCACGGCCTGGGATAGTTTTCTTCTCAATTTCGCGGGCTTTGGAGAAGGTTGAGCCGGTACGACCCCTGTACCTTGCACAAAGAAAGAAGTCAAAGTAAAACGCACGTGCGCCAATAAGGACTAAAACCAATTCAAATTCCGAAATACAGTGACAAGGTGAATCCCCTCCGTTTCTTTAGAAAATGAACATGTGCCCTAAGGCTATTAATGATTGCCAAGACTTGCGCCAGTAAATGTCAAAGATGTCCACGTGATTTAACGTTGAGATGTCCGAATGTACTGGATTATGTGAGGTTAGGTATTTACCTACATTGCACATAGAGCGATGAGCCTTGTCATTGTAACGGCTATATATATATATATGTATATATATATATATGTGTGTGTGTGTGTGTATA
>NW_014039136.1:11426-15308 GCF_001186125.1 Sphaeroforma arctica JP610 | reverse complement strand
ATATATATATATATATATATGTATGTATGTTTTTATATATATATATATATATATATATATATATATATATATATATATATATATATTATATATATATATATATATATATATGAACATATTGATGTGCCTACTTTTCAAATTGTGTAGATATTGAGTATATAGAATATTTGTTCACGTACACTTTAAAAATAGCATACAGCTTGTAATAGCCAGAGAGTCAGACTTCCATAAATAATTGATATCATCTAATTTCCGTCCGTTTTTTAATCCGGTGCGAAACCAAAGAGAAGACCTTCCTTCTCACTAGTTTACACATTCCTGACCTCACCAGCCTCACAAAGCCACGTGCCCACGGTAGACTCTCTACTAGACGATATATTCTATCGCACTAGCCTGTGAATTCATACCCACCGAGACCTCACACACTAACACACCTGCGGTAACCACTGACAGATAAACGCTATGGTGACGCATCGTTCACGTGTGACGGCGGAAAGCTGATCATTCCCTCAGCACAAGTAAACGATGACTACTGTGATTGCGAAGATGGCACGGACGAACCTGGTATAGTGATTGGTGGTGTTGATCACTACATAGTTATTTGGTGATAGTGTTTGTCACTACATAGTTATGTGGAGATAGTGGTATAGCACTTTATAGTTATATGGAGAAGGTTGTTGCGGATGCTCTCCGTATCTTGCGTAGTCGTGGCGGTGGTGTGTTGTAGGCTTGTGAGCTGTACGCTTGCTTTGAGGTGGGTCCAGAAACATCTCTATTCTCTACATCCATTCATCTGAGGATAGTTTTACTTGAGCTGTTGTTTGCTTTGGTGGGAGTGTCAAGTAAATGTAGTTGAGTAGATTATACCGTACCAGTTACATCTGCTGTATTTGTCGCACCATCGGTTCATGAGATGGTAGTGAGCTACTGATTGACTTTCAGAGGTACTGTCTGTGTGATGACTTCGCTTGCTCGTCCTTATATTGTGCTTGCAGAGAACATGTCGGGTGTACTGGTAGCTTTGCGTCGTCACAAGTAGTACCTCTCGCGATAGTAGGTGGTGTGAGTACAGTTTGTAGTGCCTTCGACTAAACAAAAACTTTCACCGTAATCTGTAGTACACACGTGAGTGCAGTACCAATTGGGACTGAACTGTAAACTAATCGGATCGACATTCGTTCCAATGTGTTTTTTATTTTTTATTGTTTTTCGGGTAGGTCGCATTCTTGTGGTATATCCTAATCTAGCCAGATCTACAGCACAATCCGCATACCTGGTACCAGATGTTCGGTTCCATGGACTGTATAACTAGCTAGGAAATGCATCGCACATACTAGATCCAATCACCGCAGTCGTACCGTTTGCGCATATAATAGAACAGACATGTCACGGTGTAGTTCGTAGCGCTCAAGACACAGTCTATCTGTTGCCCTGACAGGTACATCGGCGTGTGCGACGGGAACGTTCTACTGCGAGAACACTCTACACAAACCAATGGTCATCCCCTCCAACCGCGTGCACGATGGCATCTGTGGTATGTGGCGACTGCCGTCCGCAGCAGGATGCAAGGCTCCGTATATTCGAATGTTTTTAACATATGTTGTTATATGTGGTAGTTGTTGTCAATGTTTTTAACATATGTAGTTATATGTGGTAGTTGCTGTCAATGTATTTAACATATGTTGTTATATGTGGTAGTTGCTGTCAATGTTTTTAACATACGTTGTTATATGTGGTATTTGCTGTCAATGTTTTTATCATATGTTGTTGTATGTGGTATTTGCTGTCAGCAACAGCATTCAAGACTCCTTGTATTCTTAGGTTTTCAACAGATGTCTGTGCAAATGTTGTGAACAGTCGCTCTTATTTGCTGCTTAGGCCAGTACAATGTTGGTCTGCCTCTGACCTCCGCATCAGCACGTGACCAGCTGTCCGTGTCGATTGCAAACTAATCGCAGGCACATGTGTTCTATCTTTTGGATTCTCCAAGCGACGTGGGAGATAGAGCGTCTGTTGTTTTGCGCTCTCCTTCAGGAGACCTCCCGTATCCACTTACTCATACCGAGTCTTTTCATCTGAGTTATGGTCATCGCAGGCTCTATTATATGGCCATTTCCCATGATTGTTCACCCTGTTATGTCTAGCACCAAGGCACACGTTACAGTCGCGTCTTCACACACCTACCCTCTAGCCCTAGCCCGATAAGATCTGTGCCGCCTATGGCGTAGTAGACCACTGTGAACACAATAAGTCTCACAAACACGAACCCTCCTGCACATAAACCACGCATGTACCATTCCTCCCCTTTGTGTGTCCACGCCACACGCCCCCTTGGCATGCCAGGCTGCTGGTTGGGGTTAGGGTTTTAGGGTTTAGGGTTTGCCTATTCGCAGCCACACTCTTGTGCAATGTATCTATCCGCGCATGTATCCTCTTCCCTTAAACGGGTCTGTACACCCCCTCCCCCGCCACACACATGCGCACCCTCTACTCTCTCGCTGTGGCGCATTAGACTGCTGTGACGGCTCAGACGAGGCGAGTGGGTGCGAAGATATCTGCGATAAAATTGGCCAAGTGGCCCGAGCGGAGGCGGAACGGGTGGCCAAAGTACAGCACATGGTATGTGAATGCTGGCTGTAGCTCATTCCTCAAAGCGTATGTGTATGTGCATGCGTATACATATGGCGATCATGGGGGCCAAAGCGCAGCACATGGTATGTGAATGCTGGCGGTGGCTCATTCCTCAAAGCGTTTGTATATGTGCATACGTATACATATGGCGATCATGGGGGCCAAAGCAAAGCACATGGTGCGTGAGTTCATAGCATTTACTTGGTTGCCATGGCTGTAGATACATTAGTCTTACGCCAGTGTTTGACACTCTGCCAGGACCCACTAGTCCTGCGTCGCATACATGTTGTTGTTGTCAAGTGGACGTTTATGCATGCATGTTTACACGTGTGTTGGTGGATAACCATCATATGGGCTGTATATAGGTTTGTCTACTGATTCAGCTCTACATACTACCATATTACTGGCGTAAGTGGAATGTGGGCCTTCCCTGAAGTTGTACACGATGTCCAGTCAAAGCGGTTTAAGCGGTGTTGGCGATGAATCTGTGTGTAAACCTCAACTGGAAAATTCGGGAGGGGTTTGGTTCCTCTCTAAACTCTCGCCTATGTGGCATTGAGTTGCAATTGTTATAACACTGGGTGTAGAGCCTTTTCTCTAGCAATTATCCCGAAAGCAAATGCAAATATTTTGTGTGCGTATCATCCAGCGAAATCATCACATAGATTATTACTACATTATCACATGATGGGTTACCCTCATAAATTGCTGATTGATCCCGGATAGCCACGGCACTCTACAGTTCTCGTCTGCATCTCATTACCGCAAGTATGAAGTTAAATGCTAACCGAGTGAACGTAAGATGGAGTTACCAAAGCTACCTGGGGCATAGGCAAAGCCCATACATTGACTGTATTCCTAGATTACATGAAAGGCATTCGTATTTGCCTCTACTCCCCTCAGAGCGTCTAAACCTGGTCAATCGGATGTACTATCGTCGCCCAAGGCCGACACGGCGAGCTAAGCGTGGCTATTCTCATGTAACATGTATCATATTACCTAACCCGAACGAATCAGGGCTATCAAATGAAGCTGATCATGATCAGCGAGGTAGCAGACGCAAAGAAAAAGGTGGCCGATACCATTGTGCAGCTGAAACAGGACCTTTACGATCACGAGGAAGAGAGGACGAGACTGCAGGCCGTGCTGGACGAAGTCAAAGCGGTGAAACAAGCTGAAGAGGCCGCTGCTGCCGAAAAGGAGTATGTCACTTATTATAATATATATATATATGCATATATATTTATATAT
>NW_014039136.1:0-11406 GCF_001186125.1 Sphaeroforma arctica JP610 | reverse complement strand
AGTGTGTGTGTATGTATATATATATATATATATATATATATATATATATATATATATATATATATATGTATATATATAAATATATATATATATATACATATATATATGCGTGTATGTATATATGTATGTTCCTTTCGCAGGGGCTCTAGCCTGTGACGGCTTCCTTCTTAGTGCTCCGTTATACCTGTCTCAGAAGCAAACGCCAATGCGTGTTTCAGGGATACGGTCTATCTATGTACTACCACATCGCCATCACGAATCAGAATGCTGTTCTAACGTATTCTGCTCCTTGTATGCCATATGTACCGATTGAACCCACTTGTGTTGGCATAGTCTCAAGCGTCGGTGCTGCTGCAAGGTTTGGCTGATGTCATTTACTGTGTGCTAGAGTCCTCCATTTTGGTGGTCTGTCCCTACATACATCAGTCAATGTCTACCAGTGGCTTTATAGGTCGTTTAGCTGATAGCAACCGTGCATTGGTCATGGGGTTTTTGTTTGTTTTTTTTGGCCATGAGATTTTGTTCATCAGATATATAATCTATTCGCTTCCACCACAGGAATCGTCCATGTTTCGTTGTCTTTATATAAATGCTTTATCCTCTACACTATACCATTGGGCATTCTCCCTCAAATGCCACCCCTAAATATACGGCAACAAGCTCGCATACCAACATGCAGTACAACACAAACACGTTTAACCGCTCACCGAATATCTGCGTGCCTCATGATCCCATCCACCACACCCCTCCCTTTGCATCCCCGTCGCCTGTTGCTAACCGTTTGATAGAGAGGTCGCGGACGAGCAAGCGCCATCGGGTATGCAAGCACCATCCCGTGACGATTGGAAGCACATTGTCAAACAGTACTTGAGCCTCGCAGCTTCCAATGTCTGGGCGTCTGTCACGTCGTTTCTGACCCGTCCCACTGCCACTGCGCCTGCTGCAAATGTCTCACCCAACAACCCACCCCCCTCGCCTGCAAGTGGCATGTACCTGTTTGTTTGTTTGGAGCTTGGGTGTATGCATGTATCACATGGTTTCGAGCCCGAGTGTATGTATGTATCTCACATACAGTTTTGATTGTGCGTGTGTGTGTGTATCTCACATACAGTTTCGAGTGTGGGTGTATGTGTATACGTCACATACGACGTCTGCCAGTGACCTATTTATATCTATTTGTAGCGAGCGGCATTCGTTTAGTTAGGGCCGTATCGCTGTCTTGTGCAATCGCAGGTGTATCTTTGTACCCCCAGTGCTTCTTGGTCCGCCCTTTCGGTTGTTGTGTGCGAATGGCGTGTACATGCCAATGCAAAGTGTGACAAGTCCTTCCAAGTGTCGCGCAACGCACCATTTGCTTCGCACTCGTCACCGAGGCGAGTGTGTAGAGTATGCAGGTCCTACGTACTCTTTACTCGTATGTACCTGAGGCTTAACCTCTGCATTGGCGAGTGGTTTAGTTTAACACGCATGTGTGTGGTCACACGCTTGCTCGTGTGGCGTAGTCGCCATATGTCTTCTGGTGAACGTCACCGCACAAGTGTACGTATTCCTACCACGACCCGGAGACATGTTACAAGCGTCTCTTGCCCGTACGAGGTACCACTGTCTACCGTCCTCACATCCACAAATAGACCCACACACGTCGCCCACTCCGACAGACTACTAGATCAATGTATTTGGCCCAAACACACACACTACAATGGGACCTTGCCCTCTACCTCCACACAGACGATGGCGATGACGCGTCCGATGACTCAGCCGAGAAGGCCGCAACAACAGACGCCGACAGCGACGACGAAGACTTTTTTGACGATGAGGATGAGGCGGATGCAGATGAGGTGCCGCAGGAAGACATCAAGCTGACTATCCGAGACTTGGAGAAGCAGGTTAGAGAACACCGGTATAAGAAATCGCCCCTGGAAGTGGAGCTGCGCAAGCTCGAGGTAGGGGTGTGGGTGTGGTGTGTAGTGTGTGGTTATGGGAATTTGTGTGTGTATCTGCCTATAAACACGGGGTAAGCTGCACATACATTCGAACGAATGCACACACAGAATAATTTATGTACATGTATTTTCAGATATTTACATATAAATCAAGACTATAGCCATGTGCAAGTCATGTCCAGGGCCTGAGAGGTTTGTACTGTAATCATATGTGTCCTGTGTTCGGCGTAGATTTGCTGAAGCAAAATCTAGGCTGGTTTTGGTTGTATCCTGTTCATCAAAGCAGACTCTGATGTCTATATCGCACAACTTTATTCGCTCCATAAGCCTGTAGTGAGAAGGCTCGAGGCGTGTGCATGATCTCTTGACTTGCGCTAAGTCCCCATTCCACTCAAAGTGCAGTATACATTCCAGAGGACCTTAGAGTTTTGAGTATTTCGTTCTTCTCTTGGTTATCATATCGCCATTTCGCCATTGGCGATATAACAGCATGTGTGGCTTTTGTTTTATCAGCCTTGAACATTTATTTACAATACAATTTGGCAGCTAAATTATAGTGCAATTTGGTTTCCGTATGAGTACAGAAGCAACTGGATGCGGACATCGACTACGGAGAGAACGAGGAATGGTTCAAACTATCACTTGAGTGCCTCAAACACAAAGCCGAGGGTGACACGTAGGTGACTGGTGTAGTGCGGGTGTCCTGATTTGGCCTCATTTGCACCTGTCGAGAGTCTACGTATCCTTGAGATTATATTAACCTGAAAACAGCCCGTCCATACTGTCACGAGCTCTATCAAAGGAGCCTACCCATTGCGTTTGTATTGTGTTACCGTGAGCGTCGCACAGTGTGGGATCGACAGCTATTACTGGAGCGCTCATACGTGTTGTTTGTCTTCAGAGTCTGGCAAGTTTTATGTCCTGGTAATTGATGCGTGTCCGCACCAGCATGCTTTGTATACGCCTAATGGGTGGCGGAGGGTAGTACTTGTTTGCCTGTTGTTCAATGCTCCCTCAGCACTCTACCCGATTGCAGGAGCCATTCAACTACTAACTTTCTAGAATACTCATCTGTGGACGAGTGCAGCGTCTGTTATCAGCATATACGCTGTTAGAGCCTGCACTCAGCAGAATATGATCAACTACTACCTTCCTAGAATACTCATCTGTGGACGGGTGTATGCATAGACGCTGTTAGAGCCTGCACTCAGCAGAATATGCCTCGTTTAGCAGTATACGCAGGTAGTATGTCCGTCTACCTGTATGGTCTGATTATCGGACACTTGTCGGACACTCTTCTGTTGGTCTTTTTATCATCTGACTTTTACCTTCGACAGCTTCTTATTATCATCTGACCTTTACCTTCTACAGCTTCTTATTATCATCTGACCTTTACCTTCTACAGCTTCTTATTATCATCTGACCTTTACCTTCTACAGCTCCTTATTATCATCTGACCTTTACCTTCTACAACTTCTTATTATCATCTTACCTTTACCTTCTACAGCTTCTTATTATCATCTGACCTTACCTTCTACAGCTTCTTATTGTCATCTGACCTTTACCTTCTACAGCTTCTTATTATCATCTGACCTTTACCTTCTACAGCTTCTTATTATCATCTGACCTTTCTTTACCTTCTACAGCTTCGAGTACGAGCTGTGTCCGTTCGATCAGGTCAAGCAAACTCCCGGGAACATCAACTTAGGGTATGTCATGCCGCACGGTGGTTTATACATGCCGCACGGTGGTTTATACATGCCGCACGGTGGTTTATACATGCCGCACGATGGTTTATACAACTAAAACCGATTATCTCGCGGTGGAGTGGGAAGTAACCCAGATCGCTTGCATACATTAGCATGCCAGTTCACCTGAAGGGCTATGCACCGGCGCACTGTCTACCGAGGGCCGCGTGGCCGCCACCCCAACGGCCGTGTGGTGCTCGTACGATTTATTCGTGCACGCGTATTGTGATACTCAGATAAGTCCTAACCCCCAGCCGAACCTTAATCGGCATGCCTCTCTGCCCAGCTCCTTATCCGTTGAGAGTGGGCCGCATGCCCCCATATCTGGCACACAATATCACGTGCTTCGTACAATGTCTGTGAGTGCAGCTCCACAGGTGCGCTACTCAACCTCCGCTCAGTCAGTATCGACGCATAGCTTTGACCCACCCGTATAATGTGTGACCCTCAATTCTGACACCGGTTGTGAATTCAAAGATCGATACTTAGACATTATAGTGTCCTTTTGACAACATCACGCACTGTTGGCTATTTCAAATACCGCGCATAGCCTGCTATTGTCTACTCACACACCTTTTTTATACCATGGTGAGTAGCTAACCATAACCCCCCCCCCACCTCGTTGCCACCACAGGAAAACGTTTGAGTGGTCTGGCGGCCCTGAAACAGATGAGAATCCGCTCGGACAATACTCTGAGATGACCTACACCGACGGGCAGCAGTGTTGGAAGGGCCCTCCACGCTCCACCACGGTGCGTGTCGTTGTGTTAATGGTGGCCTACGCGTATCTTTCTGTGCACATGCGAGCATGCTGCGATTGCTTCCAGTTCTCTTAGCACGTGTGTATATTTATATATATATATATATATATATATAATATAATATACAAAAGATTGTTCCAACGACATACCCCTAACCGTTTCTCCTTTGTCACTAATCGTACCTGTAGATACGAGTGCTTTGTGACATCACCACTCGAATTGAGAATGTGAATGAACCCAACAAGTGTGTGTACTCGATGGATCTATACACGCCACTCGCCTGCACGGAACCAGTCGAGCGACCAGACGAACACGAATCGGGAGACGAAATAATTCACGATGAAATATGAGGTGAAAGCTGAGTCCTCAATTAATGCCATGAATAAAATGATCCGAGTATATATATCTGACGGAGCAGCCTCCAATTTATACAATAATTTGCCCGTATCACTAACAGGACAAGTTAGAATAGGGTCATAGATATTTTGGATATCCATAGCGTTTCACTTTTGACTTATGTGTGCCGGCGGTGGCCTGCTCTTACGGACAGCAGCTATGTCTCCACATTGCCCTTGGCATATCATACCTAGCAGATGCATGTGCTACTGTATGATGGACATGTGTATATAGAGGCAACTTGTATTACCTTAAGTTGTCATAAACATGACGTGACGTCGTCAGGTGTGGATGTGTTTATGTTTGCATATCGTTCTGTTTACTATTATTGTAATATATTGTCACTAAATATCTCTATTCTGAAAACCAATCGGACCTTTGTATTCAGCAATAGCTTAGTTTCCAACACATGTTTTGTCTGACGATTTCTTAGTGAAAGAACCATCCTCCACCACAACTTTATCGCCTGTGGTGACAGCCTGCATCATCTTTCGCTGTTCCAAGCACCGGGCGATATTGCATTGATCTTTTTCACTCCCTTTCTGTACGGTGTCAGATAAGTACTACTCATACTCACAACCGCTCTCCTCACAAATCATTTGAAGCTGGTCCTACTATTCACTAAACTACAATTTAACAATCCGGACATGAACACAAGCAGCAACATGACAGGAATCTCAATTTAAGGTCCCATTTCGGCGGCCAGAGCCCGCTTCAGGGACACATCGTACAGAACGAATGCCAATGTCAGGGCCAATTCGCAGTTATTGCCAGTTTAGCAAGAACAATTTATCAATCATGATTAGAGAACAAAACACCAGAAGTATTACAGGCCACCTAGTACGCGCACAATATCACTACCATTTGTGAGCCCGACATAGCAAGAAAAACCTAGCGTAAAATATATTTTAGGAGGCGAATAAATATGACAAACAGTTGTTTGATTTCAGAAGGCAATTTATTTTGAAAAAAGAGAAAAAATCGTGATGAAGGAGATGTACTGTGGCCGCCTGAACACACCCCCCCCCCCTTCCCCAAATAATTTTTTTCAGTAAAACATGTGTCACGTGTACCGTGCTCTATTTAATAAGTACATATTTAAATATAAGGTTTCAAATATCATCTTTGACATATCCCGGCTAGCCCTTGACATATCCCGGCTAGCCCTTGACATATCCCGGCTAGCTCAGTCGGTAGAGCGTGAGACTCTTAATCTCAAGGTCGAGGGTTCGAGCCCCTCGCTGGGAACTTTTTTTACAGTATCTGCTTTAACGCACATCACAAGCAAGTGCGTATGCGCGACCACCATATTTTATATATTTTAGATAAAAATACACGTAGAGGTTCCAATACATACGAGTCGGTTCGATTGATTGCAGTGGGTCCTTTGTCTTTTGCAGAGGAACTCTCATATTTCACACATGAGATCGGTGTAAAAAGTTCTACAGTATCTATGTGCCAATTGCTCCGTATATCTTGCTTCGTTGGGCCACTTGATCATATGCAAATATGGATACTATTCACAGGAATAGAATTGTTAGTATAATATCCTTACTATTAGAACTACCGGTATGCTTATCTCATTAAAATAGAATACCAGTATGCTTATTCCTTTATGCAATAAGACTATCTAAAAGCACAATCTATCAAATGATATCAAAAAACCATTCAAAATATCTACTTCCATGCTGTAAACTCGGGCGAATTTGTGTGATGTACGAATGATCCACCAAAATGCTAGTCATGCACCGATAAACAAATTTACAGGTATGAAATGCATCACAGGTATGAAAGACGTCACGTATGACACCCTGGGTCGATCTCGGAAGAGTGTGAACTTTTGCACGGTGCGTTGTTCGAATCGCGAAATATGTATCTACAATGAAACAATGTTAATAGCTGTGGATTATTCACCTGGTGATCTCTTCAAATCAATTGCACAAAAAGGAGCATTTAAAAACAGGTATTATACCTCATTACAGAATCGCAGAACAAGTATATACAATTATACGAGAAGTCGACCAGTACGTGAATCCCGATGCGCAATTCTGTTTCAAACGCTTGGACAGTCACTCTATCGATGCGTAGTAGTGTTTTTGGAAGCAACGATTTATGAAAGCGAGATTGTAGATACTATAATACGCCACAAAATATTAAACAACAGATATCCGTGTTGCTACTGATTATGACACCGACACGGGATATTTAATATGTACATGCTTCCATAGAATGGTAGAAGGCGGTACCAAGTGAAGATTTGTTTCAGGCGAATAAAAACAACAACAAAAGGGGGGACGAGGCCCAGGGGTGGGCTCTTTCCGCATTCCTCTTATTTTATAGTTGGGACTAGACTTGACCACTTTGTTACCATATTTAGGTAAAATAAGTAACGCGCCAAAGCAGGCCCGCCCTCTTCACGGTTGTAACGGCAGCACTGCTTTAAACAGTGAATTTTGAACTATTCAAATGCACCCGTATGTCCACTGAGGCTGTTTCCAGGGTGTACCTATGGTCCAATTATGAAAATGCGGGGTGCGAAGTGAAAAGAGCTCAGCCCAAAAAAAAGGGGGGGGATTCGCCCGAAACAAATCTCTACTTGGAACCGCCTGAGCTAACTTGAACCATACAATGTCGTATTGTCCTATCTTTCTACATGTCATAATCGACGTCACAGATTCCAAGAGTTTGACACCCTATCACAACAAGCGAGACTGTGAGAGTAATATTGTTTTTTTTATATTTAAAAATTATTTTATCATCAAAGGAGTTTGTTTCTATTGCTTTAAATAATAATAAATTAGTGTGCCACATGTAGCTTATATCACATTTGGGTGTATCCGATTATACATTTTTTGAATATCAGTAACTTCAAACGTTAATTAGAATATATCCCGGCTAGCTCAGTCGGTAGAGCGTGAGACTCTTAATCTCAAGGTCGAGGGTTCGAACCCCTCGCTGGGAACTATTTTTGTTGTACTCGCGACCACTATTTACTGTAGCTTCAGGTGATGATTCACGCCGATTTTCCAATATTTTATATATGAAAATTCAATTGGTATCCCTCATATTTCACACAGGACTTTAATGTAAACTTTTACAGTATGAATTTACTGCATTGCGCCTTATGTTTTGCTTTGCTGCTCATGTGCCAACTATACGCGTGAAATGTCCGTATGCTTTTCTCAATAATAAATTTTCTAGTATGCTAATTTTACCAATAGAACTACCAGTATGCTTCTCACTAACAAAACTACGAGTATGCTTATTAATCTCAGGCATTGCAAAATCCATTCGAAAAATCGAATACGCGAATAAATTTGACTATACAAATGGCTCATCAATGTGCTATCCAAGCAAATAAATAACTACTAATATGCAAATCGTATTGCATTATAGGTATAAGAAACGTCAGCTATAAATCCCTAGGCCGATCTCAAAAGAGTATGAATTTATCTCACGGTACATTATCCAAATCACGAAACTGGGTTAAAAACAACGATAGGAGAAGGAGTATTTAAATTAAACACGTAAATATTATAATATTATTACAGAACCTTTTTTTATATTACGATTATCGACCGATACGTAAAATAGGATTTTTGCAATTCCGTATCAAACGCTCGGATAGCCTTAATCGAAGCAAAGCCGTCATTATTATTATTATTATCTCCATGGGTACATGAAAGCGAGATGGTACTACAATACACTTATTGAACACCAGATAGCTGTGTTGCTAATGTTGGCTATGGCAAAAGGATACGGGATGTTGCTAGTTATATTGCGTCGTTAAATGAGTGTATGCGTGAATTCTTTTCAAGGTGTAACATGGAAGCTGGTGCAATTGACTTAACTACATTTCTTGTTTACTTTCTGGCTGGGCTGAACCGCGACGGAACGTGAAATTGTACAAGATTTTAGATTTGCCTATACGTGACATATTATTAGGCTACCTCATGTAAATATTGTATTTTAAATATCATGGGCCTCTATAAAACCGATTTTAACAAACTGTTTAAAAAAAAAAAGCCTTCTTGTTCAATTGAAGGCTCAAGGCTATGTATGAATATACGCTCTGTGTGGATTAAATTTGCCTAATAGTCATAACTGGTAAATACTAAATACTAATAAAATAGTGAGTGAGTGGAGTGAGTGGAAAGATTGCGTACAAATGTAAAATATGTATCCGTGTTTTGTGTGTTTAGTTGTGTGGCCTGTGGTATTGAAAAGATTGCGTACATATGGTATGTAGAATATGTATCCGTGTTTTGTGTGTTTAGTTGTATCTGAGGAACCCTCGTATAAATTTAGGCTTCTAAATAGGATGGGCGAAATCCGCAATGAGAGTCCTTTCACATCCACACGAGCCTTGGTCTACAATAATGATAAATAGACGCTTTCAGAGTTGAGTTGTCGAGTTGTGACTTGCGAGTTGCGAGTTGTATGTATGTAAAACGAAAATAAATATATCTTTAGTTGTCACTGACTCATCTCTCATAGCTGTATTGTTTTGTAGATAGACCTCCTAATCCGTAGTCACTAGTGTGCCTCTACTTAAGAAATAATAAGTATACTTTTTATCTGTACGAACTACGAATACGTCCGTAGAACATTATTTATATCATTCAATTATTTTACCTAGTATCGCACTATTGTCAGTGAAATTGCCTGTAGTGTTTGGTGTTTGAAAATATTTGCATTTGTTTTAGTATTTGTAGGCCGGACGCCGGAGGGTGGGTACTGGGATAGAGTTCATTTGAATGATGTGCAATGACGTCATTCCAGCGAACAAAATGACTCGGAACATAAATAAAAATATATATAAATACATACATCGCAATTTGAAAAATCGCGACTGTATATATGTATATTTATGTGTATTTGTATATTATATGTAGGCTGTGGGCCTGAGGCTCGATTGGGCACTGGCCAGCTTCTCAAACTTGGACGTTATTGAGTATGTTCACTATTTAAATATTTCACATACTTGAAAAGTACATAACGTAGGTTAGATTTTGTTGTCGAATACATGTTAATTATTCTCACGTTAATTGAATATGACTACTGCATACGGTGGTACTGTTCCGGGTGATGGACGTATTGGTGCCGAACTGTTACCATATCTACCTCTGCGCCAAACGTTGAAGGATGGCACGGCTGTCGAGCTTGACTTCTTTCGAGAGGATGAATATGAACAAGGCTTCACACTTATGAACCAGATTATAGTCGAGGGTCAGTCCTGGCCATTTATGCACGCTTACGACTCTGTAGATGCCTTTAGATGCTACTTCTTATCGCACGCAGCCTTTGTTGTGCGCGTATGTGACGTACCAGAAAAATTTACGAAAGCAACAGACTCGACAATAGTAGAGAATGCATCGACTGGCACAGATCTTGGTACAGTCGACTTACGCAAAGACGCCATTCTAGGTTGCTTTTACGTGAAGCCCAATTTTCCGGACCGATGCTCTGGCATCTGCAACGGTGGCTTTATCACTAATCCAATGGCGCGACGAAGGGGTGTTGCTAAGCTCATGGGTAAGTTATACTGTAGACTGGCAAAGGATCTTGGATACCGAGGTTGCTTGTTTAATCTGGTGTTCGCTTCTAATGAAGCGTCTCTCCGGCTTTGGGACGGATTGGGGTTCACCAGACTGGCATGCCTACCTCAGTGCGCGGAGTTGAAGGGCATTGATGGTTTCACAGACGCTTATCAGTACTATAGAAATTTACTTGAATACGATTATAAGAACGAGGAAGTGTAGTTTACAAAGGATTGCTTTTACTATAAATAAAAAATTCCTACACTCAGTGACTGACCTACACATGCAGCCGACGCCTAATGAATGTTTTGCAACTTGTTGCGGATCATGTGAGCCATTTCCTGCAAGCAATCGGTTTCCCCGGGCTGTCAGAATGCTGATCTATTAAATTGAATTCGCGATATAGATTTGAATTTCTCCCTACCCGTCCTGGGGAACCGTCTTCTGGTCAGGACATGTGCCAGTGTATTCACGTACACCAACATAGAAGATATAAGCATAGTATGACACTTCCAAATACACATATACATATATATACGGAAATCATCTATGCAGAAATAATATTACTATACACTCAATATAAACAGGTATGCGGGATTGTATTCGCGGGCAGCAGGTAGTCGAGCACACAAACATACATATCAATACAAAAATATCCTATATATTTTTCGTTCTGTTTTTTGTTCCTACAAGGGTATACAATCAGGAAGGAACTGCAACCATCATCTGACTGGTGTTAATCTGAAAATACACATGATTATGAAATACACATATAAATACATAGATGCAGGTGTAGATTGTGCAAGTTGCTAGTTATATATATATATATATATATGTATATGTATATATATATATAATTCTGTGGGCAAATTTCATATTACTTTGTATACAACTTCATTTTTGCTACAGTATCACACGAGAATGCTACGTCAACTGGTGAGATCACCGTGAAATTCTCTATTAACTTATATCTCCATACACGGTAACCTTATGCAGCTAGATAGATATAAACATACAT
>NW_014039137.1:11934-15336 GCF_001186125.1 Sphaeroforma arctica JP610 | reverse complement strand
TATATATACTACTATATATATATAATTTATATACATACACACACACACACACATATATATATATTCATACACACACACATATCTATATATACATACACATACACACACACACACATATATATACATATACATCTAGATATAAAGATATATATATAGATTCACATACATACATACATACATATATATATATATATATATACACTTATATACATATATATATACATACATGTATATATATATATGTATAACACATACACAAACATACACACACAGACACAGGTACAAACACAGACACAGACGCACGCGAATACCTAAATCACACACACACACAAACAAACAGATCATACACACACAAGAACACACATTCGACGACAGCCACAGGCGATCGTCCTACTCCATTCCCAGTGCATGTTCAGATTACTCGAGCGTCTGCTGCGTGTGGTTTACCTGGTGTGCGTAGATGGTATCATACACCATTGTCCACGACACCCCCGCGGCATAGAGTGGCAGTGTGATGCCAAAGTCTGAGTGACCCATCACAGCGGTGTAGCCTAATAGCGCACCCCAATTGAAGGTCAGCCCCAGAATGGCCTGAGGGTACCATGTGTACCGTTTGGCTAAAGGGTATGTGGTTACCAAACCCATGGACGCCGCACCCAGGACTATACTGTGAGCGGGACAAGCAGTGTTGCAACAGATATGAATATGAGGGTAAAGGTGTGTATAGTGTGGGGGTATCGGAGGATGTCTGCAGGTGTGATGTGGTACTATGTGTACCGTTTGGCTGAGGGGTATGTAGTTACCAAACCCATGAACGCCGCACCCAGGACTATACTGTGAGTGGGACAAGCAGAGTAGCAACATATATGAAGGGACCGTCAAAGGTCACAATATCAAACAGAACAAGACTCCCACACTTAAAAAGTCCATTCTCGATGATACGGGACACATTAGCGACCGGTAGTGCACCTCAAAATCAGGACTTTGTACCGGCGAACGCACCTGTATGGATTCAAGGTGAGCAGCACTCCCAAGCCCAGACTCAGCTGACCCAACAGGAACTTCCACGCTTGGTCCATGGACACGTCCCCACTGGCAATGGGTCGACTGCGGGTGCGCTCCACCTATTAGTGCGGCGAATTAATTGTAGTTAATGCAGAATTAGTCACCGGTAATAGTCCATTTGTATCAGTATCAGTCCATTGGAATCAGAATTCGTCCATTTGGCTCGGTAATAGTCCATTTGACCTATGTTATTTGCGCAGAGCATATAAAAGTGCGTTCGACATAGCAACGGTCTAATTAATGGGCCCATCGCCACTGACAACGCCCGACTGCGGGAGCGGTCCACTTAATGATGCGATGAACCAATCTTGTTACAAGGATCAACAGCATCACCTTAGCCAGCTCTATCGCCCTGACCTGAACTCCCATTTAGGACTCCTGCTCCATTTAGGACTTCTGTAATCCCCATTGAGGACTTCTGTGATCATCTAGGTCTCATTTCATTGAGGATAGGAGACAGGGTTGAGTTATACTGAGACGTATAATCACTCGCACAAACACACACACAGATATATTCATTTTCACATAGAATTGACCATGTGTGTACCCAATAACCACAGGTGACAGTATACGAGCATACCTTGTCGTCTATCCTTCGGTCCCACATGTCGTTAATGGTGCAACCCGCCCCTCTCATAATAAACGCACCCACCGCAAATGTGGACAGGAGTCCTAAATGGGGGGTCAGGGCAACAGGACCGGCTAAGGCGATACTCCACGCACCAGGCCAGAACAACAGCCATGTGCCTATGGGTCTGTGTGCGTGTACGTATGAGTTTGGACAGCAATATGGTTCATTAGTAATGTGTGTAAGGGGGCATAGAAGGAAGAGGCTGTGGTTTAAGTGTTGAGATTAGTGAATCTGTGGTAGGCGTACACATCTATGAGTTTTACGTATGTGAGTAGATATTGGAACAAAATGACTGGGGCCACCATGATCTACAATTCAATATGAGAAATCGGGCTCCTACTTATACTGGTATATGAACACATATGTACGATGGTAGTAGCAATTGGGCTTCTAATTATACTGGTATATGAACACATATGTACGATGGTAGTAGCAATTGGGCACCTAATTATACTGGTGTATGAACACATATGTACGATGGTAGTAGCAATTGGGCTCCTAATTATACTGGTATATGAACACATATGTACGATGGTAGTAGCAATTGGGCTCCTAATTATACTGGTATATGAACACATATGTACGATGGTAGTTCCGATTGGTGCTTCATTTTGCGATAGAACATAAACACGAATTAAAACAATATAGTGAGTAAAAATACGAACACCAAGTGTGATTGTTGACCTTGACGAATACAAACACACATACCTACACAAAAAGCTATACAGATATCTATATGCATATATGTCAGATACATCTGTATCCGTCACATGATCTGTGTTTCAGAGCGAGTTTGTCAGTGTGCAGTTATTGCATCACCCCATATGTGAGAGACAAAGTTTCCTAATCTGCATCCGCTGGGGCAAAGGTATAAACATATACAATAAACAGTACATGTCTTATGGATCACTTCCCACATGCTAACATCCGAGCGGTTCTTAAACCAATGTTTAGCGTGAACGTCTCGTATACATACACGACACACACGTGTTAAGGATAACTTTAAAGATGCTAACATCTGTACATGCACTCTCGAACAAGTACAATACACACATGTGATAAGGATAACTTTAAAGATGCTAACATCTGTACAAGCACTCTCGTACCAGTATAAAACACACATGTGTGAAGGATAACTTTAAAGATGCTAACATCTGTACAAGCACTCTCGCACAAGTATAATACACACATGTGTTAAGGATAACTTTAAAGATGCTAACATCTGTACAAGCACTCTCGCACAAGTACAATACACACATGTGTTAAGGATAACTTTAATGATGCTAACATCTGTACAAGCACTCTCCCACAAGTATAATACATATATTCAACAAAATTCCTGCGAAGGAGGATCTGAATACAAATAGGAAACAATCATACGTCAAAGTTTTTCAAATATTCTACACTTGTTCAAATTCAATATAAATGGTTCATTGGTATTCTTATTAAATCTACGAAACTTTATCTCCAGCAAAATATGTATATATATATATACATCAACAAATATCGATAAACATGCACACGCACACACAAAACCATATATACATACATGCATATGCATACATACATACATACATATATATATATATACAAACACACAACACACACACACACACACACACATATATATATATATACCCACCCACCAACACACACAGACACACACACACATATATATATACGTATATATATATACATATATATAT
>NW_014039137.1:3950-8339 GCF_001186125.1 Sphaeroforma arctica JP610 | reverse complement strand
TAATAATAATAAAATAATAATAATATATATATATATATATATATATATATATATATATAAATATATATATATATATATATATATATATTTGGATGTGAACAAATGGATTTACACCTGTACAACTGAATCTGAGAACGCGACACTAGTGGGTGGTAGTAGAGCAGTCATCAATTGGGAATATATAGACACTAATTTGGATGTGAACACATAAAGCTGAACCTGTACAACGCAATTCGAGTATGCCTCACAAACATATTTAGGGGGGATCGGTCGGTATTGTAATTGGGCTGGAGATTGCAAACGCTTTTCATTTTCGAGATGATCGATTCATAACTTCTTTCTCCATTCACTCTTATATTACGATTTCATTCTTTAAACCACTACAGAAAAGCATGTTCATAAGTAGCAAGTGCTGTATACACACTTCAGTAATTTTGAATAGGACTAGGTATGCTGTATGAATATCAACCCTCCTAACACGAATGTGTTTTCCCATACACTATATGGATGCATGTGTGTAACACATCTATAAACACATCCCAGCCCTCTGATATACTTGTTAGCAGACTATAATATAAGTTAACCAGAGTATTCTTCTCTGCCCCCCCTGTTCGAATCCAAGGTAGGAATAGCCAAGGCGGGTGATTGGTGCGCGTCTGTGCGGTTGAGCTGGCTATATTTTGAACGGAAACATTGGCCTTGTTCGCTGTACGACCTCGTGCTTTGCTATCTGTACGACCTCGTGCGATTGAACCAGTCTCGTTAAAAACGGCTACAGTGTCCTGTATCGACTTGATTCATAATACTATGGACTTTGTATATCTGCATTTAGTTCCGTTGCGTATGGCCTCGTGTGATTGACCAGGCCTCACGGTATACGGTCACATTGACCTCTATCGATTTAATTTATATCTACTATTGGCATTGTATCTCTCCATTGATTCACAATCTATATGACATTTTAGACTACATCTATTCGCTATCTGGATGTCATTCTAGCCTATACTCTGCACAGGACATCCCCTCTGCGCATTCAGCAGCTGCGTCTGCCACATGGCATAACAGTGCATAGTCACCGCTGCAGTGGATGTGACGTGGTGTATGTTATGTGAGCTGCCGATGAGGTCGAATACACCCGGAAACCGACTCTCTGGGAGAAGATGGGCGTACAAGGACGCACCCACAAACAGGACAATTACCTCGGAGATAAGAATGTGCACTGCAGATATGAAGATGTTAAAAGGGAGATAGATGGGTTAGTATGAAGATACAGCTGGCGAATACTCGCATGCGAGGAAGTAGGTTGATTGAAACATACATGCAACTGAATATATACATATATATATATATATATATATACATAGATACATAGATAAATAAAACACACACACATATATATATATACATATATATATATATATATATGTATATATATGTATGTCCATAATTTATATATAAATATATATTTATATTTCATATAAACATAACTATATAGACAAACCGAAGAAATTCTATCAATCGCACATCAGAGGACATATATTTGCATGCATGCATGGTTCTAGTATGTACATATATCATCCCATTTAACGTACTTTTCAGGTGATTCACCATCTCAGCAGGCCCGTGGAGGTAAACGTAATGCATCAACGGTAGGACCGTCGACACCCCGAGACTGCACACCAGCTTTACCCTCAAGGCTCTGTGTACCACGGCGTGAAGGGAAATGGAAGCACATTGAGTCACAGTACTATATTAATAATATAATTGTATTGGTAGTGTGCTTGAGATAAGCTATTATTATTTTTATTATTAGTGTATCGGTAGTATGCGCGTGATACGTTCTTATTTTATTATTATTATTGTATAGTAGTATGCGTGAGAAACATTCTTATTTTATTATTATTATTGTATAGGTAGTATGCGTGAGATACGTTATTATTATTATTATTTGGGTTATATTGACAGTGGTAGTATGGGTCTCTTGGATACGCTCAGAGACTAAGGTAGTTCGGGTTCAACTCTCAGGGCTTTGGCAAACATTGCGTGAAGGGGTATATACGTATGCTCAATGTTTTTAAGTTCAAAGTAGATTGGGAGTGAGTATGTACACACACAACAACACACATTCGAGTGCATATATATAACTGAACCAACAGACAGACAGACAACTGTATACACACAACGACACAGAGTCGATACTGAGTGCAAATATTCATTTCCATAAAATAAACAATACTCCTAAAACCCTAAGTTATATGAAATGTTTGTTGTGATTTGGATATGTGGTACTCTATTTTCAAAACAACAGATGCAGGGAAGGCCTGTGCACACATAGATACACACACACTATCATGTAGATGTATTTACATAGTGAGAATACCTATTCGTAAACACACACGTACACACTATCATGCAGATAGATATACATAGTGAGAATACCTATGCGTAAACACACAAGTACACACTTTCATAAAGATATATAAATACATATTGCGAATACCAATCCATAAACACACAAGTACACACTTTACCAGAATGCTCAGAACATACCTATTCTTGGCAGTGTGGAACCACCTCTTGAACACCAGACTCAGGAAGGCCAGCGCATTGACTGTGAGCATGGTAGTGTAGAAAACGTAAAAGTACGGGTCACAGGGGAAGGCTTGATACACTAGGAGGTGCATGCACCCGAACCAGATCAACACTATACCGGACCAATCCCAGCACCCGCCCAGGAAGTAGGTCTAAGGCCAGGGCAAATGTACGAGAAAGAGGGGGTGTTAGTTCTGGCTAAGAAGTATGTATGGGTTGTTGTTTGGTTTTAAAGCAGTAGGTAGGTGTGGGTGAGCGGCAAAGGGTTTTACGGTTTTGCGAGCAGCTGAAGGCACCCACACTCAATACAAAGCCTAATCAATCCCAGGAATTTTAACAAAACCCTGGAACCCTGTAGATACCGCCGAGTGAACTGAACTACACGCCTGTAGGAAAGGCAAGGTTTTTTCTAAAACCCCAAAACCCTGTATCAATATGTACGATACAGCACAGATTCAACGGCGTTCACACAAGCACCAACAAACACGGCCCTCTGGATTCGGGTCTCTGCTAAATTTTCGATTGTTGTAGAGAGAAGCCTTGATTTCCGCTCGAGACCCTATCCAGAGGGCCGTGCAACAAATATACAGTTCTAGAAATAGATCTGCACGAATTTACATTTTCCTATAAATAGACCTGCATGAGTCGCCCACGTCTATAAATAGACACGTACGCACATACCTCCGAGCTGTGACACCATGTCAGGTGATATCCAACGGATCCAGCAAAGCACAAGCAACACGACACAAAGAAGGCTGGCCACACCCAGAAGTCTGTGTGTGTAGCCTCGAGCTGTGGCAGCCAATGGAAACACACCCGCCAGCCCAGCAGCATGAAGCCCACCACAGCTAAGCCGTGACTGGGGACGCATTGAGGCGGTTATGTGGGATTAGGGGGTGGGAATAAGGTGTGACAATAAGCTAGGCGAATAGGGTGTGGAAATAAGGTATGGTGCAAAAAACATATGGGTACCCTGAACTTAGGTGCGAGTGTCAGATCGGACCTTATGTTCAGTACTGCGAACGGTTTTGTGAAGTTTCTATCTATAACAACAACGCAGACATACTAAACAGACAGTATTCACACATGTCAACTGTCTACTTGTGAATCCACACCAATTGACATGAGCACATCCTCAAACACGCGTGAACGACAACATCTAGTGACAGACCTACCTGTACACGTTGGCCGATTGGTTGTGTAGGTAGAATAGCGACTGCCAGATCTTACCCCAATCGGGACCCGTGAGTCTATAGTATTTCTCAATATATTGGTTGTCCTGTTCCCACACCTGAACAATCAATAGTTAATACAGTGATAATTGGGAATCAATCTCGATCTGTACTGTATAAATATGTTGACAAAAATACTCCACCAAACAATTGGGAAGGGGTTGAGAATATCCACGTCACAGGGAGGGATAAATTCCGTCTAAACCACTTGCAAGGTATACTGAGTGCCAATTATCCGATCAAGGACCAGTTAGAATGAGAAAAATGGAGAGAATACATTTGGATTTATGCAAGTATTCACGCGCACTGAGTGGTAATGTATTTAATACATATGTTTGCAATTGTTAGCTGCAATTCCGACTGTTCTGCTATTTTCAGCAATATTACCGTGTATAACTCAGTAATATATATATATATATATATATATATACATATAAGTATTCATATACATAGATATATAGATAGGTGGATAGAGAGATACTTACATACATACATACATACATATACATATATACACACACACACACACATATATATATATACACACACATATATTTCTATATAG
>NW_014039137.1:0-3930 GCF_001186125.1 Sphaeroforma arctica JP610 | reverse complement strand
TATATATANACACACACACACACACACACACACACACACACACACACATATATATATATAGATAGATATATAAATTTTCATTTATATCTGTATCATGGCATATAGTAGTCGTTGAAACTGCGACTCATTTATATTTGTTCGATCAAGAGTTGTTATTTGTACTAGAATCGCATCACATGTGAGTGATTATGATTATATGCATTGATAAACAGTAGATGTATTCATATGCATACAAGTAGGATACACATTCACATCTAGAGTCAACTAAAGGCCTTCCGAGTCTTCGAAAAAGATACGCCCACATGAAGCACATTTTTCAAAGAAATATGTCTGGACAACTAAGGCAACAGGTCTGGACAGAGAGAATATGCAGGACATCCGTACATTGTAGGACTGACATAAGATTTCTTTTCTATAAATATTGATAGTAGTAAACAAAGCTTCTCCCTTCTCCCAGAAGTCTTACTCTTGCCCAACTAGTACAAAGTTCACGTTTAAAGTTGTAGCACTTATGTAAATTTTAACATACTTGTATACCGTAGTACGAGGTCAACGTCCAAGGCTGTACCCCAAGAATTCTTTGAACCACATTCGGGTTTTGCACCCATTTTGGTGCGACTTCATGAAACCTTTCTATCTTCTCATCTGCAAGTAGGTAACACTTCTCATGTCCGACCGCAGACGTACAAGCTGTATTGCATCCACTTTTACTACACATTTTGCACGTGTCTTTGCTTTTATCATTCTTCGATAACAGTCTATTCCGACTACTACTTCGTGTTTCTGTGTCCAATTTATTTGAGAGGTACATGTTTTCCGTTGTGTTGGACTTTTCTATATTACACTGTGACGAGCACGAGTGTGATATCTCTGGTAAGCCTTCGTTCCGCATGTTCCGTGTTATTGAGCTACAGAGAATATATTTAAAGCGATACTTTCAGCTTTGGGAAGTGAAATATATGCATATAAAGTCAATCGAACACAGTTTGAGGCTTTGTGCTTCTGAGAATCAAAGAGCTATAAATATCATGGCACGCTTGATTTCAGATCTATCGTTCATTGTGACGAGGGGGCTGTTTCATATGAGGGGACTATGACAACTAAAATATTAAAATATGACAACAACCACATCCCTAATTATTCTGATGTATTCACTATTCACTCAAAATTTTTAATTTACCCCAGAGACTCTGAGAGAGAGGAGAGGCACTCACTACTCAGGTGACTCAGTAACTCTCAGCCTCTCAGTCTCAGCCTTGAGCCTCTCAGTCTCCGAGTCTCAGCCTCTCAGGCCTGAATTATAGTTTATAATCATGTGACACTGAACAGTGAACACGGAACAGTGATGAGTGAACAGAAAAAGAGTCGCAGAGAGCAAAAACTCACAATAAACTATGTTATAATAAACCAATGAAATTGATTACTATGGTCACCACCAATTGCTTTTACTTTTTTATCTTTGCAAATCACTTCAGATGTATTACCAAAAAAAAAACTGATCTGACGAGATTACCAATATGTATGTACGCAGTACGCACTACAAGTCACTAGTCACTACGCAGACCGCAGTACGATACTATGCATACAACTGTACATACGCCGTACCCGCCCGTACAGTGATCAACGGTGAATGTAAATTTAAAATAAAGAAAATATGAAGTATTCTACAATGTCATTCAAATATACCTCTCACTAAAATTAAACATCCACCATTTGTTTTTTTAAAATACACAGATGGTTTTACTTTTATATTGGAAAATACATATGTCACTTTTTAATTTTTTTTCTTTCTTCGGTTAGTATATTAATAAAAATAAATACAAAAGTTATCGGGTATTGACTGAGAGAAGCCACACAGCTGTACTTCCAAGTATACGATGGGGGTACTGTCGTTGCTACAACTGGGAGACTCTATTAACTGAATCGCAACAGTGGAGGCTCAAAAAATAAATAGCTGATACAAATATTGTGCTGGGGTTTCCGCTAGGTGTCCCTGAATTTCTGGTCAATGTTACAAATCGGATTCAAACATATAGACGAGCCTGCAAAGGGCAATGAATTCGCCATAACTGAATTTTCTATACGAAAACACCTTATTGATCGAAAGCGAACCTAATACATGACCAGAATACTGAAATATGAACAAATACCTGTCGCGGAAGATAATATACTATATCATATTTTGGTGTGGGTTTAGAGCGGCTGTTGTTTACCATGACCACATTTGTAATTCTAAACCTGATAGCACGGTAGACCGCATTGCGATGACTGATACGAACAGTGGTCGGGAATTGTGTCCATGTATTGGTAAAAATTTAGCAGCAATATCCTGACCATGAAGGATTCCGAGGGGGTTTCACGTACATTTGAGCAGCTCCAACAATACTATATACGACCAATCTCACATACATAGCCAAACTTATTTCGTAGTCGCCGATAGGAAACAGAGTTCATGAGAGTCTACTACCGGCACTTACATCTACAGATGTTAATACCAGAATAAATACGCTTTCTGACGGATACGAATTTACCCATTCATTAACATGAAACGACTGTCAAGGGGGAATGCCCCGCTTCTGAAATTCAATTTGTGGTCCCAGCTGTTAAGAAGCCCATTCCCCACCTCGATGTATTTTCGGAAGCTGAGGAGTGATCAAAAATGATATTCTGACTGTTTCCATACAACGCCTAAATATTTGTGCGATTTGCTCCTGTCAAGCAATTCATTGCCTCCACATCCTGTTAAATTTTATCGGACCAAGTCCAACATTTGTGTATGCATCAAATGTATCTTGGATTGAGGTTATTGGGCCCAGAAATATTTACAATACATCCACAACACATTATATATATTTTTCTTCAAATCCCGTGTTCAATTTAGGAGGCTATGTCCCCTGTGAAATAAAAATATATAAAAAGCATCATAGCCTCCTTAAAATTGAACGAGGAGGCTATGAAAGCGTCCATAGCCCCCTGAAAAAAAAATGTTGATTATTCAGGACTCTCAAGAGGCTATGAAGCATCGTATTGTTAAAAACCTAACAACCCTGTGGGCCGTGGCAGTGTGTGGAAACGATACTGAAGTACGGAACCCTAGCAACCCAACCCAACCTTCCCGAACCAACAATTGCATAAATAAATAAAAATAACTCGGGTGTTTATATTACAAAAGCACCTACCACTATATATTCATTGTATGCGACAACTGCTGTACAGCATACAGCGTAATCCTGAAGATACCACCCACGATAAAGTTATTTCACATCATTACGATTTAAGCGAATCTGTTGGCATATCATATAGTGTCCACAATGCCGGGTTCTTTACGAGAAAGCCAAAAAGGTATTGTCGATGAAATGTCTACTCGAACGGTTTACACAGCGAGCAAAGACTGATCATAGAGCGGATATAGCCAGATTTTAAACCAGCAGCTATATGATCGGAATTCATATTGTACTGCAGAGTTATGTACATATATAATATTGTGCGCAAATATATTAAATATTTTGCTCATATATAGGTATTTACTTGTATGTATACGTAAACATACAAGCACAAGCACACACACACACACACATACACACACACACATTTATATATATATATATATATATATATATATATTATATATATGTGTGTGTATGTGTGTATAAGTAAGTGAGTCAGTAAGCAAGCAAGCAAGTAAGTAAGTAAGTAAGTAAGTAATTGAGTGAGTGAGTGAGTGGGTAAGTAAGTAAGTATATAAGTAAGTATGTATATATATATGTATTGTAAGTAAGTAAGTAAGTAAGTATGTATATATGTATGTATGTATGTATGTATGTGTGTGTGTGTATGTATGTATGTATGTATGTATGTATGTATATATGTATGTATGTATATATATAATGTATGTATGTATGTATGCATTTATGTATGTCTATATATATA
>NW_014039138.1:14456-15410 GCF_001186125.1 Sphaeroforma arctica JP610 | reverse complement strand
GTGTGTGTGTGTGTGTGTGTGTGTGTGTGTGTGTGTATCCCAAACAAGCTGTCTAATCAATTTTCCCTTATTCCGGGCGAAGATGTAACAATATAAGCCATAGTAAAGGCGCCGACTTTGTTTTCCTATTTCAAATATGCCGAGATCAGCTAAAGGATACCCATTTTATTTTCCGATTGTCTGCCTGTCAGCAGTCAGATATATCATATCATATCTTAAACAATGTAAACCATATTCCAGATCTCATATAATGCTTGCGATTAGGCTAGCCTATCGTCTGGCCCAGAATCCTGTACCGAACTTTATCTCACACGCCCAACATATTTGCCATAGGTGGATCGCGTTATTGACATGGAATTCGGCTACGGCGAGGCTTGCTATCATTTGCTTATAGAATTCTATGCCAAGGTATGAGGAAGATGCGTGTTACTGGTGTTTTGGGGTTTTAGGGTTTGGTGTTACTGGTGTTGCTTGTGATGTCATATGTTGTAGCTTGCTACAATTTGCTCTGCAATACTATACCAAGGATGTGAAAAAGGTGCGCGTGTAACTGTTGTTGCTGTGTTTTCTGATTAGTTTAAAGTTTAGGGTCTTTTATAGGGTGATGTTTTATGGTTTGGGGTTTATGTACCACTTCCGCGATCTTGACTGATACTCGTAAAGACTTACACGCTTTCCTGTGTATGAGTATATAAATCAGAAACTTTCATAAGCATGTAGGCAGTCATAATAGGCGGACACTCTGCCTTGCGTCAAGGATTCATCAGGACTCACCTTTCAATAGAGAATATACGAATACTCGCACTGCGATCCAATACAAAGGCAAACTGGCAAATACCACACACACATATATATATATATATCACACTCACACACACACATATATATATATATATATATATATATATATATATATATATATATATATATATATACTACTACTACACTACACAC
>NW_014039138.1:8833-12396 GCF_001186125.1 Sphaeroforma arctica JP610 | reverse complement strand
GCATATACATATAGACATACAGCATATATATATAGATATATATCATAACTTGTATGATATTGTATACTGGATTACATTGAGGTTTGTATCTGCGATGGTCTGTCTTCAGAAACTTAGCGTATAGCTGTGTGCTTCCGCATTGATTTGCTTACGCATATGTATACTGTGTTACAGGTCTACTGTTTGATACGTATACTAACTACTACATTCATCAACGGTAGCATGCATGTTTTCATATCTTCGACCTCTGTTTTTTTACTACCTTTCAGTTGACTAAACAAAACTTCAATGCGATTGACGAGCAATCTCTGAGGACTCGCCTGAGTGAGCAACCTACCTCAAACTTAAAGAAGGCTTTGGCCGGTTTCATAGGTGTGTACAGTTGATAAATGCTATTTGTATCACACGCACCAGATACGTTTACGTATATATGAATATACAACCTAGTACGTATCTACCGATATGGTGCAATTAATGTATTGATCACCCACCAATTACAATCACAGATATACGTTCTTATAGTAGTGCTTTGTTTGCGCCCGTCGGTTAGCCAATTTTCATATAAACGGACAGTCCAATGTAAGGCAACAACCTCTCGTTTTATCCTATTACGTATGTGCGTATCCTTCCGGCTGGAAAAGTATATCTAAAAATACAACAACATCTACCAATAGAAACACTGATTACAGTTTTTGCGAGTCCATCAGTCATTTTACCAATCCTGTCTGAGTAAATAGTATCTATTTTAAGACCAATTCGAATTCAACGAGGATCACCATTTATCTATCAGTATCACAGTAAGCCCTAAAACCAGAGGATCGCAGATGCATATTTCTTGGCGGAGGTGTACTCTTCCGCCTGTCTACCCATTCCGACTATTAATAGAAATTTACTCTGACCAATCAAAACCACAGATTTCAGCCCGCCAGTTGCCGAACACTGTTTGCGCCAGGCGGATATTAATGTGATGCACAAAGTATCCGATTTTAACCTCGATGAAGGTATGACAGAACACGCGAGATGGTGCATGTATTACATACAAGTACATGTGTATGTACATGTGCTACATGTGCATGTGTGTGTATATGCATGTATTACATACTAGTACATGTGCATGTACATGTGCCACATGTGCTTGTGTATGCATGTGCATGTGTGTGTATGTGCATGTCATGTGAATGTGTGTGCATGTACATGTGTATGTACATGTGCTACATGTGCAGGTGTGTGCATGTGTATGTGTGTGTATGTGTATGTGTGTGCATGTACATGTGCATATATACGTGCTACATGTGCATGTGTGTGTATGGGCATGTGTGTGTGTGTGCATGTACATGTGCATGTGTGGGCATGTACATGTGCATATGTATGTATGTTCATGTGCATGTGGGTTGCTTAATAGATATGTATGTATGTGCAGTGTGGAGGTCTTTATGTTTGACGATTCATGCAAGATAGCAATACCAGCTGTGTATATCGAGTTGTATTGGTTGCATCATGCATATTACTCCAATATCAATGGGATGCAGAGTTATTGGACTTTAATCTAGATAGATGCTAGGTATGCTAAAAATGGCGCGTTTTGTTCACAAACATATGCTTCCCTGGTATTGAATACTGCAATAAGTCTGTAGGGAATTACTGATAGTCACATAAGGTAGACATGTCGTTTGTATGTATGTATATATATATATATATATATATATATATATTCATTGAATTATATTATGTTTCGATTGCTATACAACCGATCCCCTAATCTACTCGTGAATGTGTATCTAATACTTTATAATATGTACCATCTAAAACCGATTATCAACTGATACTCTCAGGTTCGCAGGATATAGCTACGATTTTTGCCGCATTGGAGAAAGCCAAAGAGATCTCCACATCCATCACAGACTTCAAAGTAAGTTCACGTTGCTCACCTGCAACTGGTGTACTCATACATCAAAAAAAACACAAGTCCTCAGCGCGTGCCCATATGTCCAGTTGTAAACATCGGTGAATGATACGAGAGCGCCTAATATAATATCATGTGCGTGTAAATTTAAAAGGTGTAGCGCGCGTCAGAGATTCTTCAGCCGTAGGCTTGGTTCCTTCAGTGTTTGTTACATCGTTTTCTGAGTCTGATGGTTGTTAGTCATATAGTGTGTCATACAGCATTGGTTCCTTCAGTGTTTGTTACACCGTTTTCTGAGTCTGATGGTTGTTAGTCATATAGTGTCGTCATACAACATTGGTTCCTTCAGTGTTTGATACAGCCTTTCCTTTAATACTTGGGTGTCAGTCATATATAGCTTTGTATCTGACTAAACCCCTAAACCCCTAAACCCTAAACAGTACTGTACCTGATCAGTACATCTCTGTTATTTTATTTTGGTTTTAATTTTGGGGTGAGTTTTCCAGTAAACATCTGGTGTGCTTCTCTATGTTGTGTGTATATCCGCGTGCCCGCTCCATCCACCTACCCAGAGTAATGTGCTTTTGCGAAGGTTAAAAGGTTGAAAGATTTGGCTTAGTACCTGCGTGCTAGTTTGGGTTGAGAGGGCCAAACCCCTTACTTCGCTATACTTATGTGACAAGTGCAGACACTTACACATTCACGACACACATTGAATTCGGGAAGGTGTAGGGGTTTAGGGTTTTTCTAACCCTAAACCCTAGAATCGGCTATATAGTTATATGAATCATTCGTCGCCTACACATCCTTGTCCCGTGAACTATCGTAAAGAAATTTGTCCGCTTGACCGATCAACTTGTTCCGGTGCCACCTTGGATCTCCCATCGTTGTGTGTTTTCCCTTTGTATTCAATGGATGTGTATCCGTGAACAGCAAATGACCACTTTTTAGCCAACCAATCAGTGAACGTTGGTGCGACATATGTCGAATGCAAGGAATAAGTGTTGTAAACAAATTAACCATTATGTGATCAACAACGATTTGTTTTATCAACAACAACATATTTTTGTATCCACGGAATAGGGCTACATTATCCAAAAAGCAGCCGCCGGTAAGAAAGGCGGAACGGCAGAGTCCGCCGAAGACCCCAAACTCTTGTATGTAGATTTGAATTTACAATTATATATATAAATATATATATATATATATATATTCATATTATCAACAGGAATAGCAGATATGCTTCAGAACGGATAAATGTGCATGAAATCTCCATGAAACATACTCGTGGCTTTAAACTTACCGTTCGTTATACCTACCTATTTTCCCACACGGGTTACCCCTGCAGTTACGATGAGTTCCATCCCATCCTGTACGCTCAGCACACCAACAAGCACTTCCTGGAGTTTGCCACGTTTAACCAGGCGGTGGACGAGTTCTTCTCCAAGAAAGAATCGCAGAAGCTAGACCAGCAGGCCATGACTCAGGAACGATCGGTTATGAAAAAGGTACCGAACTTTCATTTCTTTACTTTTGCAGTAGACAGACAGACAGTTCAATGTGTACTTGGATCATTATTTTTCCTGACGAGGGATCAGAACGTGTAGAACAGTGTCTTGTTGTTTGTCGGTATCGTCTGTCCTACTGTAAAGCGAAACAG
>NW_014039138.1:4067-5425 GCF_001186125.1 Sphaeroforma arctica JP610 | reverse complement strand
TGTGTGTGTGTGTGTGTGTGTGGGATAGTGTGTTGGTATCTCTTACATTGGACATATATTCTTGTCTATAACTCATTCTGTTGCGTAGACCATCGTCTCGCTCATTCGAAGATAGATCATATTCTTTCAGCACTCAGGCGTGTGAGTGTGTACGTATATCTTACAGTTTGTTCTAAAGGTTGTTTGAGGTAGTGATGTAGGTGTAGTATATATCTATCTTAATCGATCTATCACATTGATAGATATCATGCCACACACCCGTGTTTGTGTGTCTCCATCGCAAACGTACCTGTCTCCCGGTCCGATTCTTTCCCTTTCTGGTCATACCATAAAAGTATTATGAACCTCAATAAGATAGTCCAGTCTCCTCATAAGAAGTTCGGGTTGGTCTAGACGTATCACTGGCGACGACAAATCAAGTTTCTTGAAGTTGTAAACTAAGTTTCCACCTCTCGTATTTCCTTCAATTATACCTACGCAGTGATATCTACGCCACTAACGACGACGGAGACAATGATGCCGTCTCGGTATGTTCGTATGTTGGGAGCGGTGCCGCTTTTGTTTGCACATACATGTGAAACGAACGAACGCGCTGAGTTATATACATTGTACTATGTAGGGATGCTCATCAGGATGTTTCCTATTGTAACTGTACACCTTTTTTCATATATTCTATACACTGTTTATTCATATATGTTTATTCATATATGCTTGTTCCTATATGTTTATTCATATATGTTTATTCATATATGTTTATTCGTATATGTTTATTACATATATGCTTAATCATATATGTTTATTCATATATGTTTATTCATTTATGTTTATTCATGCATGTTTATTATGATGTGTTTATTCATATGTTTATTAATATGTGTTCATTCATATATGTTTATTCATCTGTATGTTGGTTTATTCATGTGTCTATTCATATGTACATTAGGCTGTCTGTTTTGAGGCTATTCACACTCGCTATAGCACAACACCGTAAAGTTTGCCGACTATACGAGAAATAACCGCTACCCCTCAAAAGCGCGTCTATATATGGATCGATCTATTAATAGATTGTGATGTACACTTTCGATCGCAGGTAGAGATAGACCTCGCGCAAAACGCATTCGGAAATGCATCCCAATACCACTCCAAGAAAAAACAAGCCAAAGAGAAGGAGAAACGTACTGCTGACACCTCTCAAAAGGCCATCAAATCAGTAGAAAAGGCTACCAAGGAGAAGGTCAAGGATCTGCAACTGAGAACCGAGATTGCCAAGTCACGCAAAGTGCTGTGGTTTGAAAAGGTATGATGTATATATATATATATATACATTTATATATACATATATATACATATATGTATAT
>NW_014039138.1:0-2760 GCF_001186125.1 Sphaeroforma arctica JP610 | reverse complement strand
TATATATGCTTCGTGCGTGTACCTGTACTATTCCGTCTTTTTCTTCCACATAAATACACCTCATGGCTTATCTCGCGTATGTATCTATACTAATTTCTTCCTTATTTTATGTTCCCACATAGGCGATATCTACGTACACGCCGATATGCATGGAGCTGCTACGTGCATTGTAAAGAACCATTCGCCCACAAACCCAATCCCACCCAAGTCACTCACAGAAGCTGGTGGTAAGTTGATAGATAGGACAGTATTCATCGCTAGTAGTTCTTGCCACGTGTGTACACCTGTGCGTGTGTGTGTATAGTACTTGCAGTGTATGTGCTTAGATACGTGTGTACACATGTGCGTGTGTGTGTATAGTACAGTTATTAGTGCGATTACACCTCTCTCAACACGTGCACACACTCTCTCAACGCATGCACACACTCTCTCAACGCATGCACACACTCTCCCCGTAGCCATGGCCATCTGCAGTAGTGCTGCGTGGGAGGCTAAGATTGATATTAGTGCGTATACACCTATCTCAACACATGCACACACTTTCCTCTTAGCCATGGCCATCTGCAGTAGTGCTGCGTGGGAGGCTAAGATTGTTATTAGTGCGTATTGGGTTCATCACTCGCAAGTGTCCAAGACAGCTCCGACGGGCGAGTATCTGCCCACAGGCAGTTTCATGGTGCGAGGGAAGAAGGTGTGTCTACACGTTTAACACACATGCGTATGTATGTTGTGGCAGATGAATGGGTGGTTGTAGTGGTGTGTATGTATGCGTGTGTGCGTGTGTATGTGTGTGTGTGCGTGGGTGTATGTGCGTGGGTGGGTGCGTTTTTATCATGTGAGTCTGTGTGTGTGTTTGGTTAGGAGTAGTAGTATTTCTACACATTCCGAAATATAAAGTACAGTCTTTCACTCATACGTAAGCTTTAGGGTTTCGGGGTGTTATAGTTTAGGGTTTACATCACCCAGCATAATTGAAGGTTTAACCATCATTCTTTCTATAGTAACTGATAGCTCACATTATGTGATCTATATTTAGAATTTCCTCCCGCCAACTCAACTGGTGCTGGGTGTGGGAGTACTCTTCCGGGTGACCGACGACTGTGTAGGTAAGTACTGAGTTAGTCATGTAGGTATATACTAACAGTGTGTTGCTCTGGTTGTTATGGTACGTTCTATATGGTGTGTAGGTAAGTACTGAGTTGGCTATATAGGTATACACTCACAGTATGTTGCTCTGGTTGTTTTGGTACGTTCTATTTTGTGTGTAGGTAAGTACTGAGTTGACCATGTAGGTATACACTCACAGTGTGTTGTTGTAGTTTTTACCGTACAGCACGTGAGCGGTCGTGTGCGAGTACTTACAACACTCTTAAGTGCAATGAGATCCCCATGTGTGCGTGTGTGTGTGTGTGTGTGTGTTGTGTGTGTGTGTGTGTGTTGTGTCGTGTGTTGTGTGTGTTGTGTGTTGTGTGTGTGTTGGTGTTGTGTGTGTGTGTGTGTGTGTGTGTGTGTGTGCATGTGTGAGCATATTTGGTATTTGGACACACACACACATACACCAACCATACACACACATGTACACACACAAACACACTCGCACATACAATCAAACCCAACCACACACACACATGCACTATCTAGTCAACATACACTCTCACGCACACATGTACTTTCCCAACAACACACTCTCACGCACACATACATGTATTATCACATGCAGCGGCACACGCCAACGAGCGCCGCGTTAGAGACGAAGACGACAGTGCAGCCTCAGCAATGGATTACGAACGCAGATCACACCAGAAACAGGATGTGCACAGACACACGTCCAAGGACGATGGCCAGGCAGAAACAATTAACCAGGAATCGGAATCAGACAGCACGCCACAGAGACTGGGGCAAGCGCAGGAACCCGACACTACGACAGACGCCCAGGACACGGAGAGGTTAACCGACGCGGGTGCTGTGCAGTTCGGTACACAGGCACAGACAGAGACTCAGACTGAGACAGAGACACTCCACACAGACAATCGGACAATCGGACAATCCGATACAACCCCACACAAACAGGCACACACATCAGAGCGCACTCAACAACTACACACAGCAGGGCCTCAGGAAGACGCACAGCTCAAGGATCAAGAGAGTACGCATGAACACACACTGGCAGGAGATGTTAGTGATAGAGAGGGGTCGTCTAGTGCAGAGGTGTGTGCAGCCGATGCGGAGACATGGTTGTGTGTGAGTGGGAGAGTGTGTGTGCGTGTAGGTAGTAGTGTGTGCAGGTTTGTATGTATGTGTGTATGTGTGTAGGTTTGTATATACATTTTATATATATATATGTATATATATATATATATATATATATATATCTTGTATTGTGTGTATGTGGAATGTTGTCATTTGCTTGTATGTGGGTATAAGGTATCTGTGTACGTTTTCGTGGGCTTTTGCTTTTTGAATACGTTCGGGTTACCACCTTATTACCTTAAAGCCCTTATCTTCCAATATGAGTGTGTGATATGTGGGGTGAGTGTTCTTCTTCGGATGACGTCGTGGTAAGGTTTTTGCGATACTTGTGTAAGGTTCTAAGGTTTTAGTGTGTGCGGTTTAATGTGCTTGGAATGCGAGAGCGTCTGAATATATCTGTATATATATATATATCTATATATATATATATATATATATATATATATATAGTATATATATACTATATACTATATATATATTATATATATAGTATTATTTATTATATATAGT
>NW_014039139.1:13808-15417 GCF_001186125.1 Sphaeroforma arctica JP610 | reverse complement strand
AAACAACCACTCAGTCATATGACTGACTGAGGTGTCTGTATAGGGCAGTTGGTCTGTGGGGAAGTATGGAGATGACCCATTTCCGAGCGAGTTCGCATTATAATACGAAATGCTTCAGCCTCAGCAGCTGTCGAATCTTTCGCCTTTGCCCTGAGTTATGACACAAGTGTATCTGCTGAAGGTACCAACAAATCAATCTGTGTAGGTAGGCTGAAGACTAAGCAACACACATTCTCTCGCCAAAACTCACATTACCCATTCTCTCACCAAAACAACTAAAGTTAATCTCGATATCGGATATTGCGTATAGTCGCTGTATATTACAATCTCCGCTACACCGAACAGACAACTTAAAGACCCAAACGCGGCCACTCATCGGAGAGAAGAAGTGGGTTTCAACCAGAGCTTCAACGCTTTCCACGAAACAAAACGTTAAAAAAAACAAAGAAAGAACAGAAGTCCTTTCTGTTTGGGTGTGCAGTACATAACTCAAACAGTACGACATGGCAAGTGCACTGTGAAGTGACGGAGACATAGCCGTTAATATGAGGAAGATCAAAGTGAACTCTTGTATACGTGCTCGTCTGTCTTGCTGATGGTTAGTTTATAAATATATATATATATATATATATATACGTAAACATGTACATATATACATATGCATGTATTTATACTATATACATATATACATATACATATCAATACGATCACCTGTGTTTATTGAGTGTGCCTGGAATTGATACCCTTCCCCAAACCACACTTGAACCTCTCTTATTATATTCGAGAATCGCTTACATGCTGCTTCGGTTATTCATACCAATACTCGTGCAGATATGAAACACACCTCAGACAGTTCAATCTCACACGCATCTTGTCGATCGTTGACCCCGAATTTGATGTCGTAGCCAGAGTGCTGAAGTTCAACACCTTGCAGAGCCTCACCCATAGTTTCATGATAGTGTCCCACCTACATACGCCAGGGATATGGCAGAAGGGATACAAGAGAGTATGTGTAAGATTGGATATATATATAAATATATATATATATATATAGTTAGAAAAAATGCCAGCAAACATAACATTATGACTTCTCAATTGATCCCCCTGTACACCCCACGTAAGTTTCCGGTCGGCTAGAAATAAATTGGATTTGCATAAGTAAATACAACTTTGTTTCTTCTCTACCACACAGAGTTTCTTGGTTTCATAATAGTGACCCACCCGTATCGCTATGTACGAGTCAGACTAGATATAAATAGTTTGGAGTTGTGCCAGCATATATATATATATATGTATATATATATATATACTCCCGTATCACATATCACTGTTCCATGACAGTGATTCATCTACACATGCCAAGTATGAGCGAGATTATATATAAACAGATTGTAATTGTGACAGACTATATAATACTATCACTTTTCCTATCACATACGGTTTCTTCGCCAATCATTGCAACACACGCCTGTCCAACGTCAAAAGCTAGCAAGCGATCTTGAATAAATCTGGTATATATGTATTCTATACATGACATACACATAAATGCATACATACATACATACATATATACATATATATATACATACATATACATATATGTATATAC
>NW_014039139.1:9242-13418 GCF_001186125.1 Sphaeroforma arctica JP610 | reverse complement strand
GTAGCGATACACACATGATGTATATGTAAATATATGGATGTATATGTAATGTACATATGATATATGTATAAATATGTAGATCTATATGTGATACATTCATGATGTACACATACACACGTAGTATAAATTATAGTGTGACGGCCCGCCACTCTAGAATTTTTCTAAGTTTTGTGGTGACAAGTCGTGGCTCTTTTTACTTTCTCCTTTTCGTCAGTTTTTTTCTTCTTCTCGTGCTTTCAAGTGTCTGAGCATGTCTGACTTGTAGATCACACAAATGAATACACAGTGACGAGGATAAGTTGAACATTGTAGTTCTTCGACAGTATTGATATGTTTGAATCATTTCTAGAGCGTTCGTGTACACGCGTGGGGACCTCCAATAAAGAATAACAAACCAAACAAGTTTTATTTAACGTATAACGATAGTACAGTACGTGATAGAGTCGAGTAGCCAACACAAAGACCATGGTCGAGTCTCCGTAGGCGTGATATCCCGACAAGGGATACTATCCAAACTCTGCCGTTCACTTAAGGTACCCACAAACAACTGGTGTGGGCGTGGCTGCCGCATAATGATTCGCAAGGGATAACGTGCGGATAGATATACCTGAGGATGTAGTATAAAAACTCAAGGCTCTGGCTAATGCTTCAGAAAGACAGTGCACCGAAGACATGTCAAAGATCTTGATATGCATGTATGCGAGCTCTTTTGCTAATACATACTTCAGAAAGACGGTACATCCGAGACATACCGGGGACCTTGCTACACACTATACATAACATGATTACATAACATGGCTACATAACATGATTTTACATAACATGATTACATACCATGGGTATGCACGCATGTCGATGATTACTTGCTGGCAGTTGCCATTCATATGCACATTGGCGGCGGAACACCAGAGTCGGCCGAGCCCATCCCGTCAAATCAATGTCATGCAATGTTAGTAGTTATATGCTCGGATTCATTCGGGTTATAGGTGAAAACATGGCCATCGCAACTAGATATGTATGATACGGTATGGTATTGGGATGTGAGTAAGGTGAAAAGTGTTAGGAGTTTAAGTAAAGGGTGGAACAAAAGCTTTGGAGGTGTTGATTAGACGTACGGGTCTTGGCGTTTGAATAACCCGTATTGCATTGGATCCAAATAGGTTGCAATGGGAATGGAAATAAAAGCGTTGGACTGAGATTACACAGAACAACTGTTTGTATAGAACAACTAGTATTTGGGTTGCATCAGCTGTTAGAGGTGACGAGAGCAATCATTGGGGGCGATGGGGGACGCTATAAGCAGTTCAGGTGCTGCCGTCGACGCCATTAGCAGTCACCTTGGGCTCAAAGGCACATAGATCACACTGTGTGAAGTGGTGTACTACTGTACCGAATGCTATAGCGGTCGAGGTGCTGCCGTGGACGCTATTAGCAGTTACATTGCGCTGAAAGACACAGAGATAGGCTTAAACTGTGCACTCCATCGGAAACTCCCGACAAATCGATATACGTATCTATACACATGACTTAATTTTATTGAAATATAACTCCGAATGGAAAGACAGTCCTTTGCTGTCACAATAAAGTGTGGTACATTCCGGTCGTAGAATTCATTTCCCCTAGACCGGATATTACGAATCAACGCCGCTGGTAGCCGCCTCCCTCAGGGACCTCTTCCAAAAAAAAAAAGGTCCGGCTGCTGTGGTTCTAAGGTCAGAAGAACAACACCGGACTCGGTCTGATCCTAAGCATACTTCATCCCTACGCAGTACTCCACTACACTATACGCCTTTAATCCCCCCCCCCCCCCTTCCGTCTGTGTGTGTGTGTGTGTGTGTGTGAGTGCGTGGGTACCATTGTTCGTCAGGCTCTAACCTCCATACTTTGACTTGAAGTCTTCCCAATAGTCCGATGCTTTGTTTGACAGATCCGCCACGCCTTCGGCTGCGGCACGCGACACCCGCGCGGCCATCTCACTAGCGCCCACTGAGAAAAAGACGAGACAGATCAGAAGTCTGGGGAGTCTGGGTGAATATTAACTGCAGAAGCAGAACAAAAGTATGAAGCCGAAAGTAAGACAAATCAGAATACTGTGGGGTTGGACTCTTATTGACTACATATCAGAAGTCTATACTAAGAGCAAGGACATTCCATGGCCACGAGGGAAATGTTAGGAACAGCCAGGACTATTGTCTGATATTCAAACCCAAAACCCAAGATCCCATAAGCGACAGTGGGAAGATTGAACTAACACTGCTGTGAAACCAAAACTTTAACATTTCAAAAAAAGGCCAAAGGATGCGTGCGACCCAACCCAACCCAACCCTCAGCACTCTCCCTGAAACAACACAAAACCAAAACCAAAACCATAACAAAAACCAAACCAAAAACAAAAACCAAAACCACTCAAACACTCACCTTCTCTTTGCGTCTGCCACGCGGGCGCCTCCTCTCTGCCAAAGTACTGGGCTGAAGACAGTGACTTAGCGCCTGCGAACTGACCCAGACGATCAGAGTCACCGTTGCCACTACCACCGCCGTTGAACATGTCAGATGAGATGGCTTTGGCATTGCCGTACTTCTCTGAAGCGCTTTGAGAGGACGTGTTGCCGTTGCTACCACTGCCGCCATAGCCTGCAATATGAGGGTACGGTGTATGTTTGATTAGTGTGCGTTATATATATATATATATATATACATATACACACATATATATATATATATACATATACACATATATATATATATACATATATACATATATATATATACATATATGTAATGGGTTCAATACATGCATCAGACTACACACGTCACCCTACCGCAATCGCATACCCTACCATTAACATACAAGAATATAAACATATAACTTTACATCGAAATTTGGACACACTGGTATGTAAGTCAAAGTTTGGGCTTACCAGAGCTTTTATATGCGCCACCACCACCGCCTTGTGAGTTTCCGCCGTAGCCGCCAGATGATTGGTTGTTATTTCCATAGCCGCCAGATGATTGGTTGTTATTTCCATAGCCTCCAGATGATTGGTTGTTATTTCCATAGCCGCCAGATGATTGGTTGTTATTTCCGTAACCGCCAGATGACTGGTTGCTATTTCCGTACCCGCCCGACGATTGATTGCTGTCTCCATAGCCACCACCGTTACCAGATAGTTCCCTTCCTAGATCATCATCTATAAATAGAACAGAGGCGATATGGATTGGCGTCTATCAGATACAAGTACTTACGAATTGCGTGTTGAGTACAGGTGTAGATAAAGCATAGCTCAAAGCACGAAGCTCCCATCTTAGCGTAGAATGGTATAATGCCACTCAATGAGAAACAAACGTTACGTTCACCTCAGTACCTTTCAACAGATCTACATACGCCACACACGCACGCACACACACACACACACACACACACACACACACACGCACGCACACGCACACGCACACGCACACGCACTATATATATATACATAAACATACATATACATTTACACATATGCGATATAATTATAGAACACAATAGACTCTGAACGCACATACGCCCAACGATCCTTCATGTAACCTCCTCTACAAGCAAACAATACCCGCTACCTACAACCTATAACCAACACCTCCGTAACTTACAGGCTCCCCTTGGGTTGGCCTCTCGTTCTGGTTGGTACGAGAGGTTGTAGCCTCCTCCATTGGCGTTGTTGTCCCTGTCTCGGCCCATTTTGGGTGAATTGCCCCAGTCATTCCCTCCACCGGCGCGTGAGTACGTGTTCTCTGTCCTGTCCCAACTCTTGTCCTGGACCTGAGAACCTTTAGGACAGGTGCAGGTGCATATGACACGTGTGAGTGGGTGGTACGTACAGCTAGCTACACACATCTGATTATGCACAGTGCGGATATTGATTGTAGATATGCGTGTATAGGTATGTATGTAGGTATGCGTATAGAGGTATGTAGGCATGCGTAAATAGGTACATAAGTACGTAGGTATGCGTATATAGGTATGTAGGTATGCGTAAATAGGTACATAAGTACATAGATATGCGTATATAGGTATGTAGGTATGCGTAAATAGGTACATAGGTACGTAGATATGCGTATATAGTTATGTAGGTATGCGTAAATAGGTACATAGGTACGTAGATGTGCGTATTTAGGTATGCGCAAATAGGTACA
>NW_014039139.1:5346-8961 GCF_001186125.1 Sphaeroforma arctica JP610 | reverse complement strand
AAATAGGCACATAAGTACGTAGGTATGCATATATAGGTAGGCGTATGTAGGTATCAGATGCACTACCACTGTTCCTACCATCAACACCCCCATGCCATCCGACCTATCCCTACTATAAGCGTTGGCTCTAAGCACCGCCAGAGATCAATGAGGCACGCCGCTGTGGGTGGAATGGACACCGATACATGTATGTGTGTGTACGCATACAAAAAGAATGCTCGTGTACGTGATAGCTATACATATGCTGTGTACATGTGTATCTGATAGCTGCTATACATATGCTGTGTACATGTGTATCTGATAGCTACACATGTACCTATATGTGCGCGTGGGAGTGTGCATGGTACTGTGCAAGCAACGGAGGGTGATGGCAACTAACTGCGGCCCATCGCAGCCCCGATCACACCCAGTATCCTCTCCGGGGGGGGGGTGTACTTTGCTAATCTTGTATATACATATGCGTATGTACTTTGCTACTCTTGTATCTACATATGCGCATATCCTTTGTTACACGTATGTCTAAAGGTGCGTGTGACAGATGTCAACAGCACGTTGCACCAGCACAAACACACGGTCACTTACTTCGACCAAGGTCATCGTAACCATTGCCACTGCCCCCGTAACCGTAGTCGTCATCCCGTCCCATACCACTGTTACCATGGTAACCACCATACCCACTCCTATATTGTCCGAATATAAAACATGTGCGGGTGTAGGATTTCATGAAAATAATAATAATAATATTAATAAATATATATATATATATATATATATTTAGCAGGAAGAAGATTACATTTGCCACATGAAGATTTTAAGATGATATTTTGACACGTGAGAAAATAAGACATCATTCGCGACTATTGGCTGGTTACTTATGCTGAGTGCAGAGCATGACACGTTCCCATGATTGCTGAGTTGCCTGTACCACACCTATCTACGCCCCCAAATCACTACAAACAAAGTAGAATCTCTCTTTCATCCGGTACATGTGCACGTAATCGGATTTGTATGTGGTCATGACATTCGCATGAGTGTATTCATATGTTATTGAGAGTGTGTAGAGTGAGTGTACAGTACACACAGTCAACGTGTGTATGTCAGTATGGTGTGTCAAGGGAGAGCCACACATGTCCACTTGGACAATGTACGATAATTAAACAAATACGAGCTCCAAAATACATACCCGTGAAAAGGGAAGGATACTGAACATCCTCTCAGCCATTGAATGTGCATATATATATATACATATATATTGTATTTAAATAGAAATTATGTCATTACAAATCATGTAAATATAAACCTGACGTATACTCGATAGCAGGTTGCTAACACACCTTTCGTCAAACTTGTTGAGCATGGCTGTTTGGTTCTGCGCGCGATCGTCTACGTTGCTGTCAATCACACGCATGCCACTGGAAGCCTTGTGTCCACTGCCCTTCTTACCTCCTGCATGATGTAACATAGTATGTGTAAGGGTACAATGACAGTACATGTAAGCATAGTACATGTAAGGGTACTATAACATAGTACTTGTAGGGGTACGATAACATAGTACGTGTGACCAAAACGTATGTAGTTTACAAGCCATACAAATGATAGGACAACTTAATCAGATCGGGTCTCATGTTGCCAATGGCTGTACTGCGCGTTCTGTGAGTTGACTATGTATTAAGGTATGGTAAATGCACACCCGCTCTGAACATCCACCCCTTAAACACCCCCTTACAGCACTGGCTGTTAGTAGGATACTACGGTTGATATCTATAATAGCAACGTAGACAAATCGGAGTCGAGAAGTAGAGCCGTGCTTATATCTATAAACATGCATACGCTTATGAACTTTGGGAATGTACATCCCAAATACACTCTGCTAAGTCGATAGAAACACAAGGAAAAATGTTTTAACGGGATCCGCTTCCAGAGGTATACATAGCGCATACAAACATCCGATTGCACATAGGCAAAAGAGCACGCATTGACAACTTGCACACTCCACCAAACTATTCATACCCCTTTAACCACACATAAACACACACACACACACACACACTCATACATACATACATACACAACCCCACACATATATATAAAAACACACACACACACGTACACACACACATATATATATATATATACACTCACACTCACATATAAATATGAACACCCACACACCCACACACAAATGTATAAACATCACCCACCACCCACCTGTGCGACTTACGCCCATGCCCAGGCGATCGACCTGCTTGGCCTGGTTAGCATTCATGTTCTTCTTCTTTGCATCGGCATCGTACTGCAGCCTACTGGAGAAGCCACTTAAGTCCTCATCTGTTGTCTGATTGTTCAGATCACTCTGTTTCCGTGAACTTTGTCCGTGTGCGGCCATCTCGGCGGCATACTGCAAGCGATAGTGAAGGCAGACTGTATGAAGGAGTGTGATACGTACTACAAGAGATAGAAAACACATACTATACTACTCAGTACTACACGTACTACAAGTGGTAACTAACACACACTACACTACTAAAACCGCATATTTGTGCAAGGATAGTTAATACTAAACGTCAGTTCTGATACAACATAGATACATAGATACATACATATGTAGATATATATATATATATATTAAAACCGCATATTTGTGCAAGGATAGTTAATACTAAACGTCAGTTCTGATACAACATAGATACATAGATACATACATATGTAGATATATATATATATATTTATATATATATATACAATAAATCCAAGGTAAAGCCACAACAACTCCGCACACCACCTGCTTGCATACGCAGGTAACGTGCTACATACATGCATGGATCAGTATTTGCTTCACTGTGATGTATTACATGTAAGTGGGCCCTGGATGAGTCCTAACTATCATGCTTGTACACACCTTAGCCTTCTCTTCATCCGCTCGTTTGATTTCCTCTTCCAATTGGTCAAAGTCGACCGGAGTCGACTTCTTAGCGGCTCCGAGCCCGCCTTTTCCTTTTTTGGTCGCCCCAAGACCACCGGCCTTCTTACGTGCTCCTAGTGCACCGACTTTCTTTGCCGCTGCATTGTGCAAGTCAGTGTGATTGTTATATTCTACTTTCGTTCATCATATACATATAAATATACATATACATATACGTATACATCTACACATACACATATATACATACATATATACATACATACACATACAAACATACATACATAAATACATGCATACACACATACATACATATATACATATAGATATATATATTATAGAGGTACATCGCTCTGAATAGGAACAATTCTTGATACTATGGTGATACGTAACATTTGGCTCAAAGTCGCAGTAGTGCCACCGGGTCATACACTCAAACGATGGCTATACTTGCACAAGTCTATAAAATTGTACACACAATAAACGCTATATATATAGACACGATACACACACACACACCACACACAATTTAAGTCACAATATATATTTATTAAAAATTAAATACATATATATATATATATATATGTGTGTGTGTGTGAGTGTGTGTATGTATATATAGATATACATAATATAAATATATACACACAAATATATATTAAATACATACATACATATATACATACATACATATATAT
>NW_014039139.1:3910-5326 GCF_001186125.1 Sphaeroforma arctica JP610 | reverse complement strand
ATATATACGGATATATAAATATATATATGTGTGTGTGTGTTTGTGTTTATATATGTATATATAGATATACATAATATAAATATATACACACAAATATATATGTATATACGTATATATGTATATGTATATGTATATGTATATGTATGTATATGTATATGTATATGTATATGTATATGTATATGTATATGTATATGTATATGTATATGTATATGTATATGTATATATATATATATATATATATACAAACAACTACAAATACGTACATTTCTTTTGTCCGGGTGATGAGTCCAGATTGGCAGAGAGTGAGGTCATATCACTGAGTCCTGTGCCTGAGCCAATAGTATTTGAACTAGGGTTGTGCTCGAGTACAGGCGTGGAGAGGGGTGTCATGGGGTTGGGTGATACAGTGTTGGAGTGGTTTTCGTGAGCGAAGAAGTCTTTCTCCTCGACTTCGTGTGCGGTGTCGTGTAGTCCGTCCTGTTTTTGGTTTGGTGGACAGCGAGAATTGGATGAGGAATTTAGGTCGAGGAGCCGAAATGGCCACCGGTGAGCGAAAATTGGAGTGGATTTTCAGGGTAGAGACTGTAGATGTGCAAAAAGGGAATAGCTACGGAAATCGGGATTGTAATTAGGGAGTTAAGCGTGTGGTGTCTGGTGTCTTGTAGCCTTTCTAGTAAAAGATTTGAATTGTATTTTTTTCGCATAGAGCATAATTGTTCATTTGCTGTGGAGAATCGGAAAGATAAAAAATTAAAAAATCTGGAATGAACCAGTCTAGCGTGCGGCGCCCTGTAGCCCGACCTATTTAATCACAGTATTGGAGTGTTAGTTGGCACTGAGAAATCTGATTGCCAGCCCTAAAAGCAATGGGAAACGGGCGCATAAAAATGGGGGAAAGATAGCAAGACTGCACTACACTACGTCTAATCTATTAACCTACGCATGGCACATGCGTCGTATGTGTCTGACTGAGAAGGTACACTCATTCTTATAATATGATCATAACTGTCAACCTACTTTCAACTAGCGATAAGATATAAGCCCCTTCAACAAGTTAGAAAGCCATCTCGTGAAACACACAAGGCAGTCGCAATGGTTGTACCAGAACAAAGCAGCAGTACCCATTCAAGCATAGCTTTGTATACACCTACGTATGATATGAGCCTATATATATATATATGTATGTATATATATACGATTATAAATATATGCGTGTCTGTCTCTAAGTGAATGATACAAACCAATTTCAACCCATATTCACATCACCGCCATTTATATTAGCCACACGCTCACGCATCCTATGACAGGCCCTCCATTTCGCTCATACCCTTTGACCAACTTAAGACGTTTCTCGCGGTACAGCATAGCCTGTCTGCGAGAGATATTGAAGCATAGCTATTTATGCACATAAGTATA
>NW_014039139.1:0-2481 GCF_001186125.1 Sphaeroforma arctica JP610 | reverse complement strand
TGAATATATATACATTATATATGTGCGTGTGTGTATATCCGCTTACCATGACAGACCCTCCCCTTCGTTCGTCCTCTTTGACTAGCTTGGAAAGCTTCTCACGGTACAGCATAGCCGCCCGACTGTGGTACTTCGCATTAGTGTCGTTGGTTGTGCATCCGTGGTCACGGAAGAACAAGTTGGCCTGGGTTGTACATGTATCAAATTACATAAACATGAGTACATCCATATAAGTACGTATATGTATGATTTATATTAATATATATAATAAGTACATTCATTCAAGTACATGTATGTATGATTTATTTTATTTTATTTAGTAAGTACGTTCGTATAAGTACGTATATGTATGATTTATATTAAAATATGTACGAAGTACATTCATACAAGTACATTCATGTATGGTTTACAATTTTTTTTATAAGTACATTCACAAATCTATACAAATGCTCATACAAACAAATAACAAATCAATACACCCATCTTACTACTACTGACACTGTAACAGCACACACCCCAAATTCCTACACAGAGACAGCCCCGTACCACCCACAACACCCCAAAACTTCAATACACCCATCTTCCTACCAACACTATAACACCACACAACACCCCACAACTTCAATACACCCATCTTCCTACCAACACTGTAACACCACACAACACCCCACAACTTCAATACTCCCGTCTCCCTACGAAAACTGTAACACCACACAACACAACACATCTTCAATACACCCATCTTCCTACCAACACTGTAACACAACACAACACCCCACATCTTCAATACACCCATCATCCTACCAACACTATAACATCACACAACACCCCACATCTTCAATACTACCATCTTCCTACCAACACTATAACACCACACAACACAACACAACTTCAATACACCCATCTTCCTACCAACACTGTAACACCACACAACACCCCACATCTTCAATACACCCATCTTCCTACCAACACTGTAACACCACACAACACCCCACAACTTCAATACACCCATCTTCCTACCAACACTGTACTACACCTTGCCGTTGCCACCCAGCTTCATGTTGCGTAGTTGCGTCCAAGTCCAAGTGTCTAGGTTTGTCGAACGAACAAAGGACGTGTGTGTGCCCAGAGAACGATGCACACCACTGCAGTTCAGGCACAGGTAGATGCCATAGGGGATGCTCGCCCACGTGGGGTTCTGGGCAGGAGGATAGGTGAGAATACAGTGTAAGCAGGGGTGTAGGTAGGTCTGATGTGCAGCGTAAGCAGGGGTGTAGGTAGGTCTGATGTACAGTGTAAGTAGGGGTGTAGGTAGGTCTGATATACAGTGTAAGCAGGGGTGTAGGTAGGTCTGATGTACAGTGTAAGCAGTGTTAGCAGGGGTCTATTTAGGACTGATGGTGAATCGTAGCATAGGCTGTGTGTGCAAGGCCGAGACCAGTGTTGTTAAGGTCGGTGTGAACGGGTGAGTCTGGAATAAGTGATGCATAGTGAACAAGGCGTGTTCCTGCTGTGTATGTACAGGCACATGTGATGTAGGAGACTGGCCCATGTGGGATGTTGGGGTGCCTGGACAGTCAGATTTCATGGTTAGTCGGTCAGAGAATAGGTTGGAGACTGCACATAGGAACTTCGTCCCTCAATACAGATACAGACACTGGTTGATGTGGAAGGGTTCGTATAGGGAACAGGGTTTACCTACAGCACTTCAGACACGGGGAGATACCATAGGGTTACCCATCCAAATATGGATGGTATTCAGTCATGTGGGTACGTGACAGTGACAGTGACAGTGTCAGCGACAGTGTCAGTGACAGTGACAGACCTTGGCTTGAAATATGTACACACCTTCCAATAAGGTTACGGAATATAAAGCAATTGGGAGCCTCACTTGTTGGCATGTGTGTATAATAAGACACACACTCTACAGATCACAGGTAGTGGTCATACTGAATACGCGCCAAAAGTGAATCCCAAGGCGTGCAGGCGTAGGGTTTTAGGGTTTTAGCTCAGGCAAGTGGTTAGATACTCTATAGGTCAGAATCAGAACCACTTTTACCTTCGCTACAACGCTAATATCAATGAACATAACTTCCCCATGGGTGTGTGTACAAAAACCAATACCCACCACCGTAGTCGGATTACAGATGAATCCTTATAAACACGAGACGCGCAGGTGAGCTACGTATGGGTTAGTATTGGTACTAAAGTTCTGTACTTAAAACTTCCAAAGGTAGCTATGCTGGTAGCTTGTAACAGCTTGTAACAGTGTTGGGACGATTGTAGTTCTGTTGTAATACTGCTGCTGGTCTTGAAGGGGGGTAGGGCCAGGTGAACAGTAGAGATTTCGTAGTGTGAGATACATCATCTGTGCTTTCTGCTGTCTGAATTGGTTTGGAAGATCTAATGACACTATAGTTGTACTATTAAAGACCATACATACATTCATATATGAATATAAATAAGTTTATATAAATATAG
>NW_014039140.1:12821-15441 GCF_001186125.1 Sphaeroforma arctica JP610 | reverse complement strand
TGTGTGTGTGTGTAAGTATGTATGTATGTGTGTCTATAAAGAAGATATATATATATATATGTGTGTGTGTGTGTGTGTGTGTGTGCGTGTGTGTGTGTGTGTATGTATGTATGTATATATGTATGTATGTATATATATAGGTGTGTGTGTGTGTGTGTATATGTATGTATGTATAGGTGTGTGTGTGTGTGCGTGTGTGTGTAACTACAGCACATGACCACAAGAAGGTCTACTCGTATAGTCGACTGTTAAACACACACGCACGATTTAACTGTCCAGAGCATTCACTTGCTGTCAGGTGGCTACGTTTACACCGGTACATATCTACGGAGCACCGCCAAGAAAGTATGTGCAATGATTTCACAAATTCAGTATAAATTCTCGCCATATCAATACACCGTGCATCTAACACAATCTCCAAATCACAGGCGAGATAAATTCTATGTATCCTGAACGATCGCTCGATCTACTACGTACTCAATGACAACACATACATACATGGAAGTACACTATCACTCACCACTGGCACAGAGGAGCGTCCTTCCAGTGTTTTCCTGTACAGATACTGAGACTTCATGACCTGCTTGACATCATCGTACAGTGCCACCGTCTCTTCAAAACGGTCTGTGTCGATCAGTGTCTGATTAACCTGTAAGAATTTGCACAAAATTGACGATTAGAGGTATGTCATGCCTTGGTGCCTCATTCATCTGGAGCAAATCGGACAAACCTGTCACTAAGGTGCTACAAACCACGTCAGGTAAGGCTCAATAAGATAGCAATGGTTTACTAGTCCCAAGTTGGTGAAAAACCATGGCGTAGGACAAAAGTAGCCATTTACTGCGCCGTATTTCTCAGGCAAAAGCACACTGCGTCTTCTACATACCAAGTCATAGTGGGCCCTGAACACGTTGTCACACTCCCATTTGGGAAAGAGCTTGCTCAATTGCGAGAACGGCTCACCCAGGTGTACGTGACGGAATAAGCCCAGACTATATTGCCACTGCGGAGGGGAAACGTTTTTGTTCGTTTGCAATACGTAAAACACGCACCCGGATGCCACAGCCGAGTCGAGATTGTTCAGCATCATATTGGTTATTGTAGTGAGCTCTCGAGGTTTCTTCCTGCACGCCTGTTTTGGAGATCAAAACCTGGCTTTAGCATTTACACCACTGACAATAGGCCAGTTTGAGTGAAGTCTGAAATAGGAAGCCATTCCTAACCTCGAACTCAGAAAAGATTACCCGCTTTTACCATGTCTTGATTTGACAAACACTTTTAGCAAAAAATCGCACCCGAGCAACCAGCTCGAAAAATGGTGGATTGGACCTGAAAACACGATACGCAAATGCTGCATGCTAGTGCTGAGACAGCTTAAGTGCCTTCCGACGAGATTACAACTTAAGACGACATCCGTTAGCTGTATTGCAGCTTGGTGATGGTCTATTGCGGCATTCTATCGCCTGCCTGGAAAATACACTGCCAATCGAGCTGTCAATTGCTTAAAATTGCTTAGCAACAAACACACAATCATACAATCCTTATACAATGCAACAAGAGGGTTCAACGCCGCTGGACGGAAGGTAAACAAACCTTAATCATGAGCTTGTACGTATCCGACGTGATCGTCACCGCAGATTGTTCTTGCAGCAGCTCAAAGTACACCATCGCGGTCTCCAATTCACCCGCAGTTACCGCCGCCCGTATGCACTCAGTGTACGTATCCGCATTCGGTGCGAATTTACTCCCCGGCTCGTAGGCCTGAAGTGCCGAGAAGATGTGGTGGGTGATCTCGGTCTGAGCACTAATCGCATAGCCCTTGATCAATATGTTGTATATACCTATGGAGAAGATCGCGAATAGTTTCAACAACGGAATGTACAACATTACAGAGTGGTATGGTACGTTGTACACGCATGTTGAGAGTGAAGAAATTTACCGCCGACAGTATCCATGCTGCAGAGACGTCTATGGCGCACTGAGGGGGCAGTATAGGTGAAAACAACTCTGTCAGCCGGTGCCTTGGCCTATTCACAGATAATACGCCACTCAGACGATGGTTTTGGAACAACCCTTTGAACACGCAGAGTTCTCCACTCGACGCAGACGATCCAGCTAATAAAATACCACACATCCGTACAACCTATCAAATGGCTTGACTGAGTAGTAACAGACTAGACACGTACAGGCACAGTAAACACACCAATATCAGCGGTAGGCTTGTTTTTACTGCTCGCAGCTTGTCTTCCAACCTCTCTCGCGTGTTCAAAGTCGAGTGCTGGCAGTAGCGGATTGGAGAAGCGCAGATCAAGCACAGGGCCTTCACCTACCGCTCCCTTCTGCTGCCACGCATAGAACACCTGAGAGATGATTGGCAAAGGATGATGAATTACTAGAGCTACAGTTGGAGCCCAAACCTTACAATATTTTTTTATAGTTAACGCTCACAGCCTCCACAATATAGTATGTATACTGTTATCATGACCTCATAACCAGCTAGTAATTCAGGAATCTCATACATATGTATATATATATATATATATATATATGTGTGTGTGTGTGTATGTGTGTGTGTGTGTGTGTGTGTGTGTGTGTGTGTGNGTAGTAGTATATATATATA
>NW_014039140.1:10851-12772 GCF_001186125.1 Sphaeroforma arctica JP610 | reverse complement strand
GTGTGTGTGTGTGTGTGTGTGTGTGTGTGTGTGTGTGTGTGTGTGTGTGTGTGTGTGTGTGTGTGTGTTGTGTGTGTGTGTGTGTGTGTGTGTATGTATATGTATGTATATATATATATATATATAGATCTATAAATACATATATATATATCAGCAAGCTTACCTCCTCCATCAGCCGAAGCTCTTTCCTGCGTGATAGCATATCCAATACAAATGAATGCGTAGACCGTACCATTGGAATCGTTTCAGGAATACTGCGGTAAGTGTCCAAGGCTTTCCGCCAATTCTTGGACTCGGCGTAGCGCACAATGAACGCATAATACGTAAACACATTGGGAAGAATACGCGTATCTTCGGGTCCCGAATCACCTGTGACAGACGTGAAAATACAAACAAAATGTGGGGCGTTCCTCCAGGCACTAGTAACAGCACTAAGTCAACTGCCAAATGTGACTCCCAAACACTATGGCTTGTATATGTGTATTGATTCGGGCGGTTGTTAACATATGAGCGAGTGATTCAACTACAGATGTGACTCTAATTTGTCTGTGTATCGACTTGGGTAATTATCGACGTGTGGCTGTGCGGTCTATTGGCTCGTCTATATGCACCAATTTGGGTAGGTTGTTGGTATGTGGGTGAGTGATCCAACGACTTGTAAGTTCGATAACTGCAAGTTATGTGCGCGTATTCTTTGAAGTGTTTGCTAGAATGTGCGCTTGTGTGTGCACTAGAGTAGTCACATTCTGACCACCCTGGTCCCACTCCCAATTGAAACAATCAAACGATAGGGGCAGCAGCATATTCCACTTGTGACGAGGATGCCATCTCGCCCAGCACAGATATACAGACATGCCTCAAAACACCGCTTACCTCAATACCTATAGGTACAAACTGTTTAGCAAACTTAAGCGACGTACGATCAATGTGTCACAATAGCATGTGTCACTACATCACAAAGCGCATGATATACTTTCAATCGACAAATAAGTATCCATATGATAATGAAAAGGTAAAATGAGGGCAATGTTTATATCGCGCAACACTGATGATGATAGATGTTCTGCGAATGAGCACATAGTCGACGCACTTGCATTCGAAGTTTGTCCATATAAGGGCTTATGAATACTATTTCGGAATGCACCAACGAAATAGCGATGGAAATACCAGGTGATATGGGTAGGAATATAAGGTGATATGTGTAGGATTATAAAGGTTTAGAAGCCCATGAAACATATGCAGAGCAACTATTAACCGTACATCAAAGTATATGCATAATTGTAAATGTACGGGTGCTTATATTGATATGAAAATTGTATCATATTTGTATTGAAGACACAATAATACACTATTGGGGAGAATTGCTACTATGTATGTTATAGCTACCAGGTATGTTATAGCTACCAGGTATGTAATAGAATAAAAGGTTTGAATAAAGCCAGCAGCAGTTTACCCCAAGTGCGGGCTTCCAGTGCACAGATTCACTACACTGCAAGATCAACAGGAAATCACACAAAAACACGTACATGTGCACACTCGGCAAGACACACTCACTCAACAACATGCACGCACCCTACAAGACGAACATATGCACATGAACAATCTCAGCCAGAATGGAATACTACCATGAAGTCAGATTACTATTGGTATAGGTACAGCCATGAGCTCACCAATGCATAGACCCCCCCTTCACTCGCACCCTTCTAACGCCCGCCTACGCCACGGTCTCACTCTCTAACTTAAACCCGCAGAGATGAGGATTGAACTGTAAGTACACACACTCTAAAAGTGCGACCTTCAATACACAGAAGTATATATACATATTATATATATATATGTCAGCGCATCTCTCTCCTTGCACCCGACAATGGTTTGGTATCGATAGACAGTCGGCCCAATCATCGGCCTATGCCTTATTCTT
>NW_014039140.1:5772-10831 GCF_001186125.1 Sphaeroforma arctica JP610 | reverse complement strand
TCGGCCGTACTGTCCTTATTCTTTATTATATATATATATATATATATATATATACATTTGTAAATATAAATTACTGCAACTGTCACACGAAGCCTTTGCCTGCATGGTTAGGTTCCATTCCATTCTCTGACGATGAACAAATGCGCATGATCGAACAGTTACGCACATAGTGATAGGCAGAAAATTATCCACCACACACACATGAATATATATCAGAGGCCGGAAGGCGGACCACACAGACCTACTGGCGTATGCTGAAGCCCCAATCTAAGTAAGCACATACCCACATATCAACCTCTGTTTGCAGTGCGACCATAACAAAGACGATGTATCACGCGTGCATCCAGTCATCGAGAACGAGAGAATAAACCCAGACGTGTTACCACAGCCCCATAAACTCATTTCACACTCAACATCACAAGCCTCGCTAAACACGACATCCCTGCAGTCTACTACACAAAGCGTTGTTACGCTTATCATGCGCCCCTCAGACTGGGATGTTTCAAGTGCCAATCCGTGAGTGCTACATCGCCACAAAGAATAAAACAACGTACATAATATATATATATATATATATATATAGCGTACATGCAAACAATGTGGACTGTGGCTTTTTTGTACTCTTTAGTATTGTCGTACCATCTTACATAGAACACGTGGTCAGACAAGCGGTGCTCTACCTGAACTAGGCGGCTGTTAACTTTAGCATAGGCTTCCGATTACGCAACCAAACGCATGCATACGCGCATATCAACACACATAGATGTACATATATTCATATGCATATATGCAAACAAATAATTGCACACGTGTACATTGCTGTACATCATGGGTTACAAAACCATTCCTGCCCTGGTCGCGGGAGGGCAGGTGACGCTGGCATTGGACGCAGAAGTGCCGAACTTCTTTCCTCATGGCTACAACATGCCCAAAAGGCAATGTCAAGGCTATTCGGTTAGGTTAAGTGTGGTACGTTTTCGTGAGAGCTGATTGGTACATCGAGTGTCCTGATAATTTTTTGTCGTCATTCTAGATGGTAGCATTCCTTGTTCACTCTGGCTGAGAGCATTGATATACAATTGGATTCACATACACACACACCCAATCAACCCGACAGGTACTAACGCACACATTCATTTAGAACAAAACAGACCTACCTTTGCCAGCAAACATCTCATCCTTCAGGAATTCAGCATTTCGGAATCTGCAATGAAAGGACACAGCCAATTCAGCATGCAAACTTATAGTACAACATCCATAGACGCCCTGAAACAGCATTGCAGATAGTGTGACACGCTGGGGCCATATCTGACGTTACGAGCGAACCCTTCAATCAGAAAAACGTAATGTTCCGCATAAACATGTTTTATCAACAGTACACAACGCCAGTTTAGTAAACAATACACGAGCTTGCAGATGATCTGCGAGCTGAGGATTGATACGCACATATTCGCCTACCTTTTAGGATCTTTGCTTTGGAGAATTCCCTTCAGGACGATGTTGTAGGAGTTAATATTCAATGGCACGTTGTCTCTCTGCAGACGTCGTAGCAGCGCCAGAGCCAGCTCATCTCTCCCACCGGTCGCATAGGCATCCAGCATACAGTTGTGCGTAATCTACGGTGAAAAAGAAAGAACTGAACAAGTATTTCGTGACCTGGAAATTGGCATTCGATAGTAATTACTCGGACCAGATGTTGACCTTACACCGGAGATACACTTCATGGATAGGAGAAGGAAAATTTGAGAAAACGCTGTACACGTTTGTTATAAAAGAGGATTACATGCCTGTAAGTTACCTGATTAGGAGGGAACCCCTTCTGTTGCATCTCTGTGATGACTTGTTCGGCTGAGCGCCAATTCCCGACCACGGCAAGCGCTCCCATTATCTGCGTATAGGTAATCACTCCCAGACCATTCGGCACCATCTCTGTACATTGACGAAGTCGCGGCGAATGAGAAGCAATGATTTGATATATAGTGTAATACGAGCGTATGACGTTCAGAAGATGTACAACCCGCAGTAAGGGAAGTTCATATGATGTCTGCGTAGGGGATGTATGAGCCACACAATTTGGTTAATGGGGACAACGGAGGTGTGTAGGTGCAAAGATGTGCGTTTAAGATCCTCTTTATTGGCCTATACGATTACCATTTTTGACTCGGGAATATGAGACCCAAATGCTTGCATGTCCGCAATCCTGTTTAGAAATGTAGCAACGAAACACTCAATTTCGCTAGTTTACTAGTAGGACAGCTAGACAAGCACATATGCGAAGTACACATATACTTATGCTTAACCTACTGTACACATATACTTATATTTGGCCTATAATACATGCATATTCACCCCCTCGCCCACGGGCACGAAGCAAAACACATACTGAAGTAATACCCAAAAGTAAAGACATACACTCCTCCAGAAATTGTAATGGCTCGTTCCCTCACCACCTAGCGAGCGAATGCAGGCAGTTTAACGCTGTTGGTAACCGATGCGGCCGCTCCAATATACAAATACCGAGGCAAGTAGATGTATACTTATGCGGAGAATACGAAATAGATACGAACAGAATCGTTACAACACCCACACTACCTCTTTCTTTTGCCAGCAACGCCAAACACGTCTCCGCCGCCGCTTTCTTCGGTAACCGCTTTACAGATTTCTTCAGCTTATCCAGGAAAAATCGGACCTCTCTCCGCGTTTTCCACTCGGCACTCGCCTGCACAGCCAGGGGGTCGACGTTTGATCGCACTGACACTAACTCGCCCTCTTTATTGCGCATTTGTTTGGTCACCTGCCACGTGTACCCACCCGCCATGATGTCCATCATCTCCTGCTCAGTTGTCGCGCGGTTCGTGGGGATGATGGTTTGGGCATAGGCTTGTGTCGGTGATTGGGGTTGTGGTTGTGGTTGTGGTTTTGGTGATGTGCCGCTGTTGCCCTTGGAACCACCAGGTTTCGCAGCATTCTTAAGATCAGGAATTACACTCTCACTCGTACTGGACGACGCCGTACCGAAGCTTTCCTCCACGGCAGACGAGGTCAGCCTATCAGCGCTTTCCATCGGTATCTCAGCGCCTGCTTCCGCAGTGCTTTCCGTCGCCACAGACGACGCAAAGAATGGATGGGATTCACGCATATTCCCTCCTGCACCTGCAGTACTGTCTGACGTTGATGCTAGACCACCTTCTTCTAGCCCGCCTGTTCTAAGGGAAGTTCCTTCCAGGGATACATCTCTAATGCCATGTGATCGTACTCGTGATTCAGGTACATCAAGAATATGATCTCTGCTCTCAACCGAAGTCTCCAACTGAGTCTTCCTGGGGCGTATGCGTTTTCCCTTGATCATTTTGGGAAGCTTTCGCTTACCATCACTGGGCTTAGCGCTACTCTCAGTATTTGTAATCTTGCTATCGCCGAGCAAGCTAGAATCCAGAAACGCGCTGAGTTTTGCATTCACCGCCTTCACACGGTCCACATCTCGCGTGCCAGAGCGCTTTTGTTTCACATTCTCAGTGTGTATGTGTGTATCCTTTCTGCTCTCACTTTCAGTGTATGAACGTGCATTTGACCGAATAATAAATGAATTATATGGAGAAATCCTAAACCCCGGATGATATGAGCCAGGACTGCAATACGCTTGCGTGCTGGGAAGGGCACTAGTGAGCGTAGAAATACTGCGCCCCTTGTCTGTAGACTGTGTATTCCGTACAAAAGACTTGTGAGCACAACCACGACTTGATGTAGAATAGCTATGTATCTGTCCACCGCATATCTCCCTATAGATGGGTGCGCACTCAATTAGTTCAACTCGGCCTGTTCGGCCGACTAACAGCCTTCTCTGCGCAGACACCGCTACACCCCTTCGTGCTAGCGAGGCCCCCGTCATCACGGGTGGCTGTGGCTATGCTCTAGTTCATCTCAGACGTGGTAATACCTTTGACTTGCATGCCAGAGGAATGTTACTTCGTGAATGTTCCGTTGTGATCACACAATCATACTGTTAATGACTGCCTCAGTCGCGTCATATACCCGGGGTGATGTATTTTTTGTAGGAAGTATTATTGCGCGCCTTTGGAACAGAAAATGTGGGTATGCGTGGCTGACCACAATACGTTTTACGTTGTAACGTATAAAAATCAAATATGTATGTGTACGTACCTTTTTACTTTTATATATGTTTATATTGATTCGGTTCCCTCTCTAGGCTGTATGGGTGCAATATTTAGGTTCTAATTTGTAGTCAAAAGTAGGTATTTTCATAGTACAGTCCTTTAAAATTCATAATAGGTCAGACCCTTTCTATCCTACTTATACGTTATCACGTTTAAGTATCTCAAATTTATTTTGCCACAACGGGCGTAAATAATGAGAAGAATTGGGCTCGCAAGTCGCAAGGGCTAGAGGGACTTCAGCATGTAAACACGGAAACTTGCTATGGTTATCTGCAAGTACTGTTCGTATACACATAAACATATAGCTACTTACGTCAACCATATATCAAACGATAAGCTATCTCATACAACAATGGCTGCAAAAACCACACCCAACGATTTCTTGAAGCACATTGTGGGCAAGCCCGTGGTAGTTAAACTTAATAGTGGGGCTGATTTCAAGGGTATGTCGTTGAATCTATTTGAACAGAGGTGATTTCTGAAGCACGTGAGCATGGGCATCGTTTCTATGATTGCACATTGCTGAGTATATTTTTTTTGTATTATTCAGTACCTTTCCAAAGCACATGTGCATGGACACCGATTGTATGATTGCATATTACCTTTTCCTTGAATTGCGAGTGCATACACGGATACCTGTATGCGAATATGTATACAAGTATATTTTTTTCGTAATATTCAATTCCTTTCAATTATGCCTGCATTCTTGTTTACGTATGTATGTATCTAAGTGTCTCTTTATCTATGTGCCTATCTACCTATTTGTGTCTGTATATATGTATCTATGTATGTTTCTGTGTGTATGTAGGTGTATCCACGTATGTATGTGTATACGTATATAGGTATGTTTGTATACATGTCTATGTATATGTATGTATATATAT
>NW_014039140.1:0-3678 GCF_001186125.1 Sphaeroforma arctica JP610 | reverse complement strand
GATATAGATATGTATGTATATATATATATGTATATATATATATATATGTATGTATGTATGTATGTATATATATATGTATATTTATACTGTGTCTGAATCTGTGTCTGTGTATGTATGTATATATGTGTGTGCATGTGTGTGTGCGTGTGTTTTANCTATATATATATATATATATATATATATATGTATACATATGCTTATAGGCATATATATGTGTGTGTATGTGTGTATGTGTATGTTTTTGTATGCATGTATTATGTATATATATATATGCGTATGTGTGTGTGTTTGTGTGTTTATGTATGTATATATATACATATATATATATGTGTGTGTGTGTGCGTGTGTTTGTGTTTGTTTGTGTATGTGTGTGTGTGTGCCTGAATATATATATATATGTGTGTGTGTGTGTGTGTGTATGTATATATGTATATATGTCTGTGTCTGTGTATGAATATTTATATATACGTATGTATTTATATATATATATATATCATCTTATTTTTCATATGTACGTAGCTTCGTATGTGTGTCTATAGCTGCCTATACCTTGCTGTTGGCTATTGCGGCTGGTCGCGTATAGGCATATTTGGAGTCTTCGAACTTTCATATCTGTTAAGTATATCATATTCCGCCTACTACCGCGCGTCGCCGCATCGCTAGGACTATCACCTGGCATATTGGCTAGTTGTCGGATTCACCTTCTTCTATGTCCGCCTTCCACTATTGCAGGCGTACTGACGTGCCTGGACGGATACATGAACATAGCACTCGAGCAAACGGAGGAATATGTGAACGGACAATTACGAAGTACATACGGTGACGCTTTTATTCGAGGGAATAATGGTAAGTCAGCAGAATCACACAGTGTATATGTACCACACTCATCTCTACTTGATCATAAAGTCATCAGCAGTGTGCGTATGTGTACTAGTAGAGTTTCAATTGCCGAATTTGAACTGATGGCTAAATTATAATGTATATATATATATATATATATACGTATATGTATATATATATGCTTGTGTGCTCGTGTGTGTCTCTGTATGTATGTGTGTGTGTGTTCTTCTATGTATGTTTATAGGTATATGCAGTTATATTTATATATATGTGTGTGTGTGTGTGTATGTATATATATATATATATGTGTGTGTGTGTGTTATGTGTGTGTGTGTGTGTGTGTGTGTGTATCTATATGGATGTATATAGATATATAGATTTAGATCTATGTTATTGTATGAGTCTTGAAGGTCATTGGAGGTCATGCTATCGAAGAATACAACTGTTGATCCATTGAATTTTTTTATATTATACTGGTTTCTCTCCGAAATCTGTCGCCGTCATCGAGCTTCAAATATTATCCTCTCCTCTCTCTCCTTGTTTTGCAGTTCTGTACATTAGTACATCTTTTGGTGTCTAAGTGTATTCGAGGAGATTGGAGGACTACGTTTGGCACGAAGTTTGCACGATTCCATGAACAATGAGGAGCGGGTTTGGAACATATCCGTATATACCCGGTGAAATAGCATCTAGTTAGAGCCTATCAATGAAGAGTACATATACATCGTGACTTAGGGGATCCCTAATCTACTTTTTAAAGAGGAGATTCCAAGGGAAATGGCAGAATAACCATTGGGGCGGTGAAGCTATAATTATCGTTAGCCAAGGTCAATCTATGACAGTACCAATAAATACCAAGTTTCGATGCTTTCCCATACCCATCGACAATATTGTACACCAAAACTGCTAATCTGGTTGTGTCAGCCACGGCACACAGTGCAGTTGTCTTAACGCTCATTTGATAGCACAGCTCTTTACATTGGGCAGCTGCTTCAATACGCAAGCACCCTGAATCACAAATCGGAACAAGGCAACATTTCACAAACATAGCTTATACGCAAGGGTGAACGTAGAGGCGACTTCATGGTATCTACACGCCTGTATGCTGCGAGCAGGAGCATATTTGTGTGCTACAAGAACAGTTTACGTCAACAACGGATCTTCCTTGGGGGACGACATTGGACTGTCAATTCTTAAATTTCGTCGACCTACTCTACGATAATTACTAGCGGTTCTGAAGTGACTGTTCATTAGGGTTCGTGTTCATAGACATCTAGATGTTGAATGAGGACACTCCGCGCCATGGACGTCATGCGCATTAGAAGTTATTGATATAAAAGTTATACCACTCTCAGCCAGTGTGCATGTGCAAAAGGACAGCTCATCGTTTAAGTAACGTTGACGGTTCAAATTGGGCAAGCCCTCACTACGAGATATAGGAACGATCGATACAAGGGCAATATTAGAATTTTTGTACACAACAAGCAAAGCATTCTTTTACTAGACGCCAACGAATATACCGATCGATACAGGTGCACAACAAGCAAAGTTTTTGTTTACTATAGACACCAGCGGATATACCGACAAAGTAGACCGCTGCCACAAATGATCTGCCTGTGTGGTGGCGCTGATTTTTGAGTTGCGCTCGTAGATGTATATCAATCCGTAGAGAGATGCAGAGTAAGATATCATTTAATAATCACCTATGGAAATGCGACAATAGAACGTCTGTCAGGCATACTCGACTTTTAGTCTGTGTCTCCCACCCTGTCAGAACACTCCAAATAATCATCACATCGGTCAAGTTGACTCCTCGGCATTTTTATCTACTCGGGCTTCTCAGGCACTGTAAAGCATTCCAAAAGACACATATGTAAGATCTCATATTAAGCAAAGCGAACATTGGACGACTCCTGTATGCATTTACCATACACCATCAACATTTCTATCTGAACCGGCACACCCAATCTATCGTCCCAATATCGCATACATTTTAGCGGACTCTGATAGCGATCACTCAAATTGAAGAAACTCGTTTGGAACATATCAAAATCTATTGAACAGAACACATAGTACTCACCGGGATATGACAGAGGGGGCGTGTAATCGTAACCCTTTTTGTATCGAATAGGGCCGGCGTAGAAGGAGAGAAGACCTGATACAAGAACGGGGAAGCGTGCTATTTAGTATGAAATTGTACAGTAAGGAGGATAAGCTGCTACAAGCATAGGACAGCCCGTACAAACCTCGGTGCGACATGTAGTATATTCCAGAACCCAAAATAATGACACGTGCCTGAGTTGCAGAATGAAAGGAACCCCGAGGCAAACAATATAATCGCATGTACAGAGAAAAACAGGTAGAACAGCCTTAATTTCTACATAAATCCAGTTTGTATCGTTCAGGATGCACATAAAGGCTAATCTCAACTGAAACAGACACAAACTAACTAACGATACCAAACTCCGCATAGTACATCACATGGCAGGCAAGAATCTTTGTAATGTACATGAACTGAACCCCTATGGAGAAGGAAAGCAACTATTTAGACATCTGCGTAATACACAATCTAGCCACTCAAACTTTAGTACTATAAGGAACATGTATATACTCATACAAATGGCATGCAAAAATACTCACCAAAGCCGGTGAAGACAAACGACATGAAGATGACCGGCTGGGTTCGCCACGCATTTAGCATAAACGACATGGTGAAATCTGAAGAAAAAGACAGGACAAATGTAAAATTAGCTTTGAGGAAATATTGAGACTCGATGGATAGTATACTCGGGAGCCTGGGCAGTACCAACCAGAACAAAAACTGCTATAGTGTTACTA
>NW_014039141.1:8211-15453 GCF_001186125.1 Sphaeroforma arctica JP610 | reverse complement strand
CTGCTAAATCCTAACTGACTAAATTGTATTTTAATTTAATATAGTTTGAAACCTAGTAATTTCCATCGGAGTTTACAGTTGCAGCGCGTACAAAACTGTCTGAATTTGTAGTATTTATAGTTTAGGGGTACGCAGGTCTTGGGGAATTTATGAAGAGAGGTCTGGTCTGAGGATTTGAATCAAACTGATGACACGCAACTGATGTTAAATATCTCAAATTCCATTGATACAAATTTTAAATTAAACCGATGACACGCAACAACTGATGTTCGCTCAAATTTCATTGGTACAGATTACCGCGCCTCGATCTCCTAGTAATCATAAGTCAGTATTGTATTGATTTTTGTGGCCACTTTACTTTTCCTAAGTACAGGGCGTTCAGAGCTTCATAACCTTCAACAATATTACGCAACATCTTACAAACGCACTCGCGCAAGTTACTGGATCCGTATCCAGCTCAAACAATCCCTGGTCATCAGCATTCGGGTGTGTATCCTTCATCGAGTTATGTTAGTACTAATTGTAAATTCTACAACCATCGTATACGTGCAATAATGCTGTAAGATCACGCAGCCGTAAAGATTACTAAGGGTTGTGTGTACACGTATACTGATGTGTTGTTGTGATTATTGATTGCACTAGTTTTAGGACCATGACACGGAAGTCTTCTAAGCGACAGCTCACACTCGGTCAGAGGCAGGTTGCTTTTCGAGAACGGGCCTTCGAGAAAAAATTGCAGAAAACCGTGATGCCCCTTCGGAAGAGGATATTGACGACGATGAGGGTGCGCCGTTTCAGGAAGAAGAAAGTCCAGCCACAACACGACAATTCAAGGACATACAACAACCAGTGCGCACTAAAATGGCAGCAACCAGTGTCAACGGTGCAAAGATTACATCGGGCAAACAAGAGGCCAAAGCGTGCGAGTTTGTGCGCACATCCCTCAAAAATACAGAACTTTCTCTAAATTATAGACTGGTGGAAACCACACATTCGACTACGAAGTATAGAATGGTAGCAGTGAGCATACAATTTATGGATACGCAGACACTTGCTGATTTCAGCCCTCTGGAGTATAGTCGCAGAGCCACTTCATTTAGCTTCACCCACAAGATTCCCGCTGCATTCATAGAGCTGCACGATTACGTCACGCAGGACGATACACCAAGAAAAGAGGTGAGAGCTACCTTTAAGGCACAGCTCACACTCGTGAATGCAAAACTACGACAGGAAAGTTGGGGGGGGGGGGCGCGAGTCCGTGCGAGCTACAATGAGTGTACAGTTACCATTCAAAGTTATTACTTTACCAAAATGTGTGGACATATAAATACTTCTGAACCCAAAGAAAGAGGAAATCGGCCTGGTTATCACATTCACAGAAGACGCAGTGGGTGGAGAAGGTCGACCAGGCCGACAGGCTTACATCAACTTTCACCCGGCAACACTGATGTTATGAGGGGAATAACAAGACGTGCATAAACGATCGTATTTAAGTCAGACCAAGGAAGCAACATCTAAAGTGGTGACAACTACAATGAATACTGTCAGAAAATACACGTGGGCTATATACAAGCACGCACACATCATTGTGACTTTTATAGTGAGCTACAACTGAGTTATATGAAATTTTCAAAAACACACCTCTTGAACTATTGCGTACATCACGTGTTTGGTGTTCATTGGACATGCCTTTAGTTGCCACATATATAGTCATTTTGCGGAGTGCGGAGAGCAATAGAATCGAAACCCCACCGTGAGGGTATCCTTTAGAGTTTATTTACCGATGTTATCTGAGCCCCAGTTGATATAGGTGCTGTAGGTGCGATCTATTAGACACTAAAAATACGGAAAATTGCCGTTTTACGGTGACACGCCCATATATACACCTTATTAATAAAAAGTCCAACCGGAAATTCGACGCTTTCCTCCGACAGTATTGTCGTGTAGGATGTCTAGTTGGGGTAAACGGTGGGGTTTACAGTGTAATTGTATATTTTGCTGATAAAACACTGAAACAATTACCTTACCAGGGTGCGTTTTGGCGCGTTTTGACGCGTTTTGGCGTGTTTTGGCGCGTCTCGCAAGTACGTACGACTGGAGCTTTATGGACAAGAATGCCACAACCGAAGCACGACTAGTGTACACTGAGTATAATTATGGCACATGTCACACCCATATGCCAGAATTGATTGATATATGCCACGTAATAAATCTACATGGTCACGCGCGCACAGCCCAGCCCAAAACTGGAAACATAACGTGATGCATTATAGTGTACATGACAGCGCTGCTTCATGTTTGGTTGGAATATTCACTATCTGTAGCGGCACACATCGGCAATACTTGAGCACAGAGACATATTTATTCATCTCGTAGCTGGTATACGTGATAGGTATTGATATGCAAGGTTCAGCTACTAGAGATGCATAACCGATGGAGCGTGCATGCGATTTCAGTATGCATAATACTAGATAAGCTCTCCAACACACTATGCACACTTAGTTATATGTGCACTACGAACTGCACGTTCAAACATATGGCTGCCAGTCTAGGTGTATACATATTCATTCGCCGCAAAGATTGAAACCTCAAACACTATGATATACCAGCATATATTTATATAGGAAACGCGACAACAATTGAAAGTGTGCATGTTCAAAGGGTGATTTCCTGTGACTTTGATAACATTCACCGCTTGGTTTTCATATAAAAGTATAGAAAAACATACCAGTGTTGCGCGGAGAGCTAAATTTGTGTCAGAGTACTTCGGTTAGCACGGCAAGGTTTGCCATATGTAGTGCCTTTGAATGAGGTATGTATTTATGATATCTCGATGCCTCTACATTTGTGTGGTTACAAATCAGCACTGTATTTATATCGACACGTACATCAAAATGTCACGCCTACTAAGCAAAGCAGAGTCTAAACAAAATACATCTTCAGTATATGAATATCCATCAGCAAAGGCGAGAACCCAAACACCCGTTGCGACTTGGTTTATTATACCAAACTCCTACTCGCTTACATCAGCGCTAGAGAAGAAGCAGAGTATGTTTCATGTCACCGAAAGCATGAGTCGTTCCTCCCGGTTGCTGGTTGACACGATGACTACAGCTTCCATCAAAGTCCAAGCAACAGCATAAACAACACCACCTTTCTTCATCTCATGAGTTTTGTAGTGCTCCGGGCGTGTGTATACGGCGAAAGGGAGATCAATCCTCATTGAGCACCATATAGGTGCATCTACTTCCGAAGAGCTCCGAGCCATCTCATTGTCCACGTACACATGAGCCTGAAATATATCGCGCCAGGCTCCGTCCTTATCGTTTCCAGGATGGTGGTTACTCATACTGACCCATTCACTATTTATCTCATACTCGATAGTGGCTTTATTGGCATCGTCATTAAATTGTATGGCTCGAAAGTTATCCATCGGCATCCCCCACGGCATCATTACGAGCAGCACCAGATCTCGACAGCGGGATTTGGGGGTGTAAAACACAATATGTCGTGTCGCGAGATTGTTGTGGAATGGCGAATGGGTTTCCTCTTCGTCCTTACTTTGGCCATCATTGTTATCAACTCCGCGGAATAGAGGCATTGGCTTGGTGTCGGGTCGTTCTGACATAGATGATAGACGTCTCTTGACTTCGTTGCCAGTGTTGATTGCTGGTAATGTAATCGATAGGAAGAAATAGCGATATTGTGCGTGAGAACATCTTTATAGTGTTCACTATACGGACCTACCCGCCGAGGACAAACCACGATCAGTATAGATGGCCACTCGACATGTAAAGTGCACAGGAACACCTAATTTTACAGAAATACTATATATCTTTAGTCGGATATGGAAAAAAAAGAACAATTGTGAACCTAATGATGCAATCGTATTTCTCTTGGGCATCGAATTATAATGTATGGGTGAAGATACTTGATTGCGTAAGGTATGAAACAAACAAGCTTATATACACGCATTGTCGCATTATGTGCCATATAGAGCTGCAGAGTACCCCTAAATATATGGCTGTGTTTTTGAATGTGTTAATGATTTTGAAACCATATTAAGTTTCCGAAGAGACTTGTGTTTCATTACTGATGGACAGGTCAAGCACTATAAATGATCCCGGTAGACAGACAGTAGTGTCTCAAATAAGTGGCACACCGAACTTTAGTACAATAGGCCACGATCTCGGATAACAAGCTAGGTGTGTTTATGTGGTGTCTTCAATTTTCAAGATACATCTCAGATGATAATGTATCGATGTTGTACAATCACCAGTATAAAGAAGGGTATTATAGTCATGTGTACTCTACTAAATCGCGATGGTCAATATCATATTACAGGAAGAACTCTGAAGTACATGAAAAGACACAATCTGAGTGTACCAAGGTGTTTATTAATTTTATTATTATAGAGAAATCATGTAAGTTTTGAAACAAAAAAAAATACTGTTTGTCAGGCATATTGGTACAATTTAGAAGGCTATGGCATATTTAGCCTCCTTCTAAACTTTAAATGTATAATATAGAAGGCTATTTATGATGAATTCATAGCCTTCTAAATTACTAATTAGACATGAATTTTAAATAACTATATGTTTTTTTAAAAACAACGACAAACAAATGGTTATTTGAAAAAAAAACAAACCCAAAAAAAACAAATACTGTACATACGTCATACTGGCATAGCCTTCTAAAATAGTAAAAACAGAGTACTGTAAAAGAAAAAAATCAAAAAAAACAAGGCATCGGAATCCGAGTCAACTCCCAATTCCCAAGTTCCAGTTCTGAGTTGAGAGTTCCAACTTCCATCATTCATGTCCCGAGCGGCCGAGACTGAGAACTTGAGAAGTGAGAACTCGGAACTCACCCAGGTCCTAAATATATATAATACGCCACATGGATTCGTGGTGAATCCAGAATATCATCGCATAATGCACTGATCAGTGATGTAGTGATGTGTGTTCTATACGTGTGAGGTTGTGAGCGGGTCTACTCTATTTTTAAGGATCAATTGTGAGAAGTAGATTGTGTATTATCTATATTAGTATGTAGTAAGCCTTCAGTTCAGTGTATGTCGGCATGATCCAGTCCGGAATGGACAGCTGTGAGTTTCAAAACTGTTGTTACTAGTCTGATTGCAAGTTCGGAGTCATTTAGAAAACGCTTAGTCCTTCCGTTACCAAATACACAACCATGTAATCTTTATCGCCATAAGGCAGTTAGCGGAATATGCAGTCCCGTGATTTTAAATTTTCCATAAGTGACTCAATAAGGGGTTTCTGTATGTAATGAGATATACTCTGACTGTCACTTACTAAACGATGTTCAGATGATCACTTTACCTTCCTGCGCTGTTTTCCATCTGTAGTGGCCCAGTACGAGATCCACCACCGTCAGGTTTTCGCTTCCAGTTATAAGTCTAGTGACAAATTCAATATCCTCTCCCACACGCATATCGTTTCTCTGCTGATATTGCAACCAGGTACTCCTCCTCACAGAAACCCACCCATTCGCGACAAGGGAGGGTGAAAACCAAGCACAACACCAGGTGTAGACTGTATTGGAATTCGGTTCCAGAAAGTAGTATTGTCCCTTGTCCATCTGGGTTCGAATCTTTTGTCTCAGATCGTCAGGATCGTACACTTTGCTATCTACAACCGACATATTGTACATATCCTGGCTGAGATAATGATTGCCTAATTGCTCACTGTTGGTGAAAGAAAACGTGGTGAGAACCGCGTTAACACTCGGCCGTGTGGTGAATATGTGAGACAGAACTTCGAACCTCTGCGGGTGTAGTACATCGTCGCAGTCGAAAATACTTATCACCGAGGCCTTAGCAGAAGCCGCCCCTATATTTTTGGCCATCGATTGCGACATCTTGTCAGGATATTCTAAGAAGCGGGGCTGAATTCCGTATCCCTCTAGTGTCGCAAATTTACGCTTCAGTCTGAGAAACTTTTTGTGATCAACTTTCTGATTCTCCATGTCACTAATTACAAAGATTATCTCCCTAGGTACCACTGTGAGAGTCTTGAAACTCTCAAACAAGTCCTCACCGAACAGCACTATGTCAAAAAGCAGGCTCGGAATCACGAGGGTTATATCACAGTCGATAACATCTTCCTGCACGACCGTCAGAAATTCCTGTGCATTGGAAGAAGACAAAATTATGATTCTAATCCATACTATCTAATGCGATGTTAAGAATGTTTTGTGAAAATTTGGATGCACGCAAATCAAGTAAATGAGAAATGCATATTACATGAATAAGCGGACAAGAAATCCCTGTGGACAAGAAAAGGCTCTGTTACCATCATATTTGATACAGAAATCCAAGTAAGCCTCTAATGTGAGAAGGCGCAGCTCGTTTTGCTTTGAAGTGATTGTAAACAGCCTTTTCAATTGCGTGTACCAATAAACGATAGAACCCCGAGCGGAACAGTGCATCTCAACATACCAATCAAATTTCAAGCTATGATAGTGTATATTCTCTCTTTTACGGACATACTTTCTGTATAAAAATCTGTTGTCGCCCGCTTTAATACCTGTACGATATTTCATACCTCTGCACTATGTACTATGAACTCGAATATAGCGATATACGCGCACAGATAGAATCAAGTACAAACGCATACACAGCTAGATACACATACAATATGTACGTGCATATACATGCCAACATCCAATAATTTAAACTTGTCAGATATTGTTGGCCCATATAAAGCTGAATCAAAATTGACATATTGATACAGCGTCGATATGCAACGTCATGTGTGTATGCACGAGACTATGGTAATGGATCGACGAAGTGTCCATGTGCTTCCACCGAAACAATTGCAAAAATCAATGGAAAATAGCAAGATATTTTAGTTTTGACGAGACAGACATACCTCAACTGTTGGTTTGCGCAGAAGCTCATCGCCTACGGAGAGGCTATCACGCGTTTCCAACAGAATGAGAATTAGGAGGGCCACAGCCACGAAGAATATGGTATGCCAAATGCTGAATTTATTGCTATTGCCCATCTTCAGAAAACCACTCCTACGGGTGGGAAGAGGATATTTTCTTTTCCTTATATTTGACATATTTTGTTGACAATTGTAAAAAGTGAGTTTTTATATTGGACGCACGGTATATATATATATATATATATATATATATATATATATATATATATATATATATATATATATATATATATATATATATATATATATATATATATATATATATATA
>NW_014039141.1:4926-8191 GCF_001186125.1 Sphaeroforma arctica JP610 | reverse complement strand
TATATATATATATATATATATATATATATATATATATATATATATATATAATATAGTANATANACATATATATATATATACAATATATAGTGTAACCACTACACTACACTACACACACACACACACACACACACACACATACATCATGTATATACTCGTAGGCAACGTGGTATGTGCGCGAGAAGGCACTTGCAATAGAGTAGAAATTCGAATCTAGGGGTAAATATGTACTACATTCGTGAATTGTCAAAAAAAAAGAGATAAATCCGAAACATTTTTTAGCGCCTTCAATCAGCACCATCTATAGCCTTCATTGACAAGATGGCTATGAGAGGCGGACATGGTCTTAAAAAAATACCTATTTTCGAATGTCATAATTTGAACCAAATTCCCGTGTGCCACAGCCCGCCTTTTTCGTTTTTGAACAAATAATCGCCAGGCGCTTGTATGCTGCATTTCAGAATTTAGACTGCACTCAAGGTACACGAGGCACACCGGTATTGGTTTGTGGCTCTGACTGATACATATCGTATACTCAAGTATGTATCCTTCTGGAGCGATTCGGTCTGGTTTGTGTCGAGTATAAGAGTATAAGAGTGGCACTCATGTTGCGACATAAATACGGTATTTCTTTCGTCGTCTTCAAATTAGAACAAAATATTATTAGCCATTTAAGATCTCAAAGCTTCGATCACAATGATGAAAAATGCCGAGAAACGAGTAGTATCTCGGTCACCAGCCAGAGTTTTCCTGCTTCTGACAATCATTGGTGTACTGGTGGTTTTAAGCAACTGGCGGTATAAGGTCTTCGACGGGCTGACAATGTATAGCTTGAACGTACTGTCAAGCGTACCGGCGAAGACAGGCATAACGCTTATCATTCCAGCCCTTGCGTACGACTTCAACAGATTCGGTAATGATTTCCTACGCAGCATGGAAAGTCTCACAGTGGTTCCCGATGAGATGTTCGTTGTGGTATCGAATACATCATCTACGCTCGTGAATATGACGGTATACAACGATTTGAAGTCACAATTTATTGACTTTCAAAACAAGCATGGCATAGTGGGTCACTTTATCGAATATCCCGATCCTATGAAACAGGCGGTCAAGAAAAACCTCGCCAGTGCATGCGCAACTACCGAATGGCTCTCGGTCTTTGACATTGATGATATTCTTCATCCTCAACGGTTCGAGATGCTCTCCTCATTATTTAAGCAACAGCCACATATAGAAGTAGTTCTGACCACCTTTGAAGGTGCAACGACAAAAGAAATCGGAGAAAAGCTGGAAAAGCTATCTCACTATGATTCCAATGAGATCGCCGACTTGGCCTATGACCCGGACTCCCTTCGCGAACAGTTTGAAGCTAGATTAGATTGGCTCAAACTCCCATACACTTGGTGCTGTGTATTCATAAATGAGTTCATAAGCAATGGGTGGCTTACTATCAAGAGAGATTTGTGGTTAAAATACCAACAACGCGGCGATCTTGATATTGGCGAGGATATTGAAATGATCACCAGATTGATCACTACAGGGGTGAATACAACAGTTCTTGAGATGAATTTGGGTATCTACAGGTACAAGACAAAAGTTGAGGGGAAGAAACTGGTAGAATGAATCATACTGCATACCACCTTACCAAAATAAAAATACAATATTATTGCATGTTGGTGTAAATAAAATATTCGGTTTCTTCGCGCCTTCGTGTACAATTTAGAGGGCTATGGCCTTTGCGCAAAAGATTCTGAGATGCACCTGTTTTCTCTTTTTGACAGTCTGCATTCTGCAGACCCCCACGGCCCCACCCCGGCGGGCCCGGCCACGCGGCGGCTCGGCCACTCCCGGCTGGCCCTGTGCCTCAGCCCTCAGGCCCTCAGTCAGGGACCGAGAAGTTCATAGAACTGAACTGTCAGCTGTCAAGCTCAGCTGAGTGATGACGCCTCTCGCAGTCTCGCATGAGTCTTGACTATTTGTCATTTGGTACCATGTAGGGCTGAAAATATTGACATAACATATTGGCTCTTTGTTTAATCTCTGGTGGGGAGGAGTAGAGTCAGTACTCTGTAGACAACTATTTTACTTTTAGAGAGTCGAGAGACCAAATATATATTTCTTTTCGCTAAAATATATAAGGTGCATATATGATGGCTTTTTTTTTGGGCATTCTCACAATGGTGACGTTTAAAATCGTTGGTTCGTGTGCATTAGTAGTGCTCGCCTTGTTTGGGATCGCAGTGTACGTCTCGGGATGGTACGGTACGTGTACGATCAAACACACATAAACGGTGGGTATGTGTCCCAGCGTAGGCTATGTATTTGGCATTTGTTGTACTTGTTGATTGTCCCAAGAATAATATCCATTAAGTGGATATGCTGCTATCAAGTTAAGTAGTTGTATAACTGTACGTAGTTGGGTAGTAGTAGCTTTATACAGTCGCATGTCCGTGCCCATCTCAGCACATAATTATACTACCACAATTATGATAAGGCACGTGTCTAGCCGTGCATTCAAGATGGCCAGGTCTCTAGATTTCACAATCTATGTGCATAGTTGGGCACAACAACACTATTGTCAATTGAATTAACGATTCGTCTCAGAATATTGCGGCTTATATAAGTATTTGTTTTATATATACAAACCAAATTTACTTCTAGATCACTTAAATCCTTTCGAACGATGAGCGATTGTCGTATTACTTGGCCGAAACATCCTGTTTGTTTCTTCTATTTAGTCAGATGGCTGATGGACAGATTTTGTTACGTGCACAATCGAATACAATTATATATTCGGCGAGCATTAATGCTATAAACCTTAGACAATGATAAGAACGTCAATTGTACAAGTCTGGCTAAAGTATCGAGTGCACAATTTTATTCGCTTGCACACCAAATACATGAGTGGCTGTTATGTGATTTTGTCAAGACATACATATTATAAGACAACTGCATCCGACAACTACGCAGAGTGATTGTAAGACGTGCAAACGCATGTAGAAAGAAAATGTGTATGTAAGTGTAATTCGCACACTTTTCATCATATGGTGGTGGATGTCTGCACATTTGATATTGTTCATTCGTAGGAATTAGCCATCAATATCAGGTTGAGGCGATACTGCGGGTTAGCGACTATGTCCTGCTTGCTCGCACACAATAACTATACACCACACACACGCATATATATATATATATATATATATATATATATATTATTAATATATATATATATATTATTATATATATATATATATTATNTATATAT
>NW_014039141.1:0-4452 GCF_001186125.1 Sphaeroforma arctica JP610 | reverse complement strand
ACACACACACACACACACACACTACTATATATATATATATATTATTATATATATATATATATATATATATATATATATATATATATATATATGTATATATATATATATGTATTTTAATGTAAAACATGCAAAGTCACGTTTTTGTGTACTCGTACTCGAGGCCGTTCAGACTTGACACACATATATGTATCAAATCAAACTTAGCTCGCAGATGTATTTATCAAAGTGCACGTCTAAATACCTTCATATGCACCTCCGTGTATATTCTAATATATATACGTTTATTCCATGCAAAGCTCGCATATATACGTTGTGAAGTATATCATGTGTGTTTTTATTACACAGACGTAGAGGGCGTCTCATACGTGCGCGTCAACACCGATTCTCTGATAGAGCATAAAACCAACATATATAGAATCCGCAATGATGGGTTTGTCGTACGCCGCGGACAAGCTTTCAGCTTAGACATAACTACACAGAAGCCCTTGGAAGATGGCCAGGTATGTTGCACGTTCTTATGTACGAGTCGACTGATGAAAAATCAACTGAGCCATCCACAACACGTGTCTCCTCGTTCTACACTCAACTTTTGGGAGTACATATTCATGTGCGTGCAGTACTATGTACATTAAATCTTGAAACGCATGCTCGCGTGTACTTGTATTCTCTCACTGCCTTGCCAGACAATTGAGTTCGGATTCCAGCCAGAAGAGGTCAAGCAGACTCCGGTCGTTGAGACGAAACTCCTTGCAAACAGCGGGGCGAATGGGTATGTATGTACCACATCGCAGAATGTATTGTGGGGTGCAGATGTCTGTTCTTTGTCCTGCACTCTAATCACCGAGGATTGTGTCCCTAGCTGCGATTGTTTTCGCTTGATCGAGCGATATACATTAGCTACGCGGTCTTGGTGGATTGAGAATAATATGGCGAAAAATCTGCGAAAGCGGAATTGAAGCTTTGTTTACGACCATGTGCTGACTGAAGTACAGAGAAGAAATTACTTATCTCTATAGAAGAAGAATTGAAATTAACGCATGGCTGAACGAACTAACGTGCGAAAAAAACTACAAGCAAGTTCACTCGTAATTATATTGAATACAGTATCCAAAATTATCGCACTCAACCAGATTAGACACGCAAGAGCTACGGCCATATGTAGTACCCTTTGTGGAAAAATTCTGCGATGGCTCCAACTTTCGTTGCTTGCGCTTCATAAGCTGAATAGGCACATATGACGCAGCCAATAAATGAATATTTTATATGGCCTATACATGTTTCACGAGCCACTCTTTCAAAGAAAAACACGAAATGTCAAAGTCGTGCTGACACACGTACGTAGAAATTAAACGAGAAACACACACATAAATAGCTTCTCCCATGCATATGCACATGAGCATACTATGCTAAGATTCTGCACTCAAATTTATGATTCACAGGCACTCGTATAATCTCGAGGTGAAAGCAACTGCGGATGGTCCAATCGGGAAGTTTGATAAGGCGACCGTCTACATCACCAATTCACAGATTCAGAATGCGTCGGTACGTCGTGAAATGTTTGCAGAGGGAAATTCTATCTTATAAGTAATTAGTTTCAAAGCTTGCACCTCGAACGACATGCACATCCGATTTTATCGTCGAAGCTAGTAATGTGTATTCCTGATTTAGTCGCCGAAAGTACTATCAAGTAGACACTTGCAATTATTTTGGCCTTTATTTTTGCTTTTTGGTCTTGAATTATGGAGTGCAGAATCCATTTTATCTGTCGGGCCCAATCTACGTGATCTTTAATCCGTACAACAAAGCGGATGAAACATACTGCCCACATGAGGACATGCGCCGTGAGCTACTAGAGTACGAATACGGTCGCATCTACAATGGTATGGAACCCTATGCCTATCTATTGGATTCCTTTCTCGTTATTGATTTAAAGTAGTAGTGTTGGCTAGTGAGAAGAACGTCGTGTTGGACGTAAGATCACATTCTGGGGCTGCTTTTTATATATATATATATCGGCACAAATTACTGATCAATTACAAATCTTTGTCCTCCAGGATGGGCGCACGACTACTTTGACTACCTGTGGTACTTCGCCCAATTCGACCAAAGCACTCTCGATAGTGCCTTCTACCTACTGAGTTTGCCAGAGATGGACCAGCGTAAGATCAATAGTGCAAGCGACATTGCTACGTTTGTCTCCACCAACCTTGGTATGTGATAGGGTGCATCGTGAACTTAGAAAAGGTAGGAGGCAATATTCGTATATGTATACAACAATATGCGTTTATAATGTACGCGCTGGTAGTAGGGTACCCAATTGTCAATGCGAGCGCCATAGTTTTACATACAACATACGAATATGTCTGGAGCATGTCGAGAACGTTAGCTCGCCAGAGCTGTAGTGATAAAATACATCTGTGGAAAGGATTGAATATTCGAGTGTGAGTAATTGGGAATCGGTCAAAAGTCGAAAGCCTACCAGCTGCTGTCGGGATATTTTCAAGGTGCCCAGCGGTTGTTCGCTTTGAAAGACGGAGGGTCAGGGGTGTTGGTGTATAGTATATTGCTGTTTGTCGCCCTGATATTAACCAGGTACCTCTCAGTGAATAAGATGTCTTACGCTTTGGTGCATGTTTCTGATGCATTTCGTGATTTTTTTACCCTGTCTGGGGTTGATTGAATTTGAAACATCGTAAAATATTCCCGACATGCTCTCGTTTCGAGAGGGTCTTTGCGCAAACCTTGCATCTTTAACCAAACCGAGTCTGATTTATTTCGTATAAACATAGGGTGGTACTGGAAAAACGATACCGACCACTCTCAGGGCATTGTAGGAATTGAGAAGGGGTTGGTGCAGGGCAGGTGGTCCGATGATCTTCGAGACTATCCTAATGGCACTGATCCGGAAGCATGGACTAGTACCTTGGAAATCATCAACGAATGGAAGGTGCGATCTGGTTGCCACATACATTTGAGCTTACTAAGTCAAACCTGTTTCAATGCTTATGCATTCATTTATCGTGATGTGTTGCGTGTATTAATGAGTTCGATTCGCATTCTGTCTCTCCGCAAGCAAGGAAAGTGAATGCGATGCACTATTGCTCTTTTGACAAGTTTCTAAGCAGAAATTCAATTGGATTGTCGAATATTATTGATATTTGAATATATGCCTATTTATCCTACGATAGTGAATTTTCTGTGTGGGCTGTCTCCATATGTCATGTGATCTATGGCATGCGTGTATTGTAGTCTTCAGATATTAAGTGTACCAGATAAATACACGGAGCACTGACTAACAGATTCATCAACTTGCCTACACGTTGAATAACACCCATCAGGATACCGGAAGGTCTGCGAAGTACGGCCAGTGCTATATTTACGGCTCGATGCAGAACGCTATTTTTAGAACTTTGGGTTTCAGCCTTTGATGCGCGAATTGATTCGACAGCAAAGTTTTATTCGGATGGTATGAGCGTTTGACTGACTCCGCTTTGGAACTAAACTTCAGTAGGCCGATTTTTCTACAAGTTTACATTTTTTTATAGTTGGTGTGGCTTTGTTTGTGTGGTAGATGTTTCTGTCGTGCAGACTGATTGCTGGGATTGGCAAACATTGATGATCAGCAGTGAATGTGCATTCCTAGACCTGCTCTCCCCAGTTTTCCTTGGTACATTCTTGAACAGTAATGTGGTATTCCTGGAATTGTAATTTAAGCATTACCAGTGCACACTAGCCATTGTGGCAACGGACGTTCTGTTGACTATCTAATATGGCTTGCGAATTAATATGCCTGGTGAATTTGTACACCACACTTTAATTTAAGTTCTGGGCAGTAAAGTAGATTTGCACTTAAACATGAATTCAAGTTTTAGTTCACTTGCACACTAGTTAATTCAGTCTCACCGGTTCACAATCTGTGTAACTTAACATATGTCAGGCAAGAGACACCACGTCATCAACAAATACTATGATCACAAAGCAAAGGTGGTCAAAAGCGAAGGGCAGATCTGGAATTTTCATAGCTGGACCGACATCTATCTCAATAACTATCGAGAATATAGCGGACTTATGGCTATTGATGGCACCCCGCCAGGTGAGTTCTCGGATGGTTGATATATGAAGTATATATATACGTTTCAAAATAAGCTCACACGCTTTTGCTATAGTATTTGAACCCATGTTCTATAAACATTAACAAGTCAAGCAAGTGGGTGGCCTGTAAGTATTTGCCATTAGGTCTCTATTTCCATGGTCATATATTCAGTTTTGATGAAAGCAATTCAGTGCAATTGTTAGGTTGAATTGAAATAAAACTTTGTCGGTGAAAATTCAAATGCGATTTTTGGTACAATGGCTAAAAATCGATTGGTAAAATCGATTGGTAAATGCGGAGAAACAAACTATGGACGAAACTTTGTCTTTGCTTGGTAGTCGAAAAAAGTTTTACTGATG